>NW_007737939.1:0-17173 GCF_000696425.1 Galeopterus variegatus | reverse complement strand
TTTAACACAGGGGAAATAATGGCTTGGTGTGAGATTTTGATATAAAGATAGTTGGATGTGGGCTTTGGATTGATTAGTTTGTATATAGAAGTTATGGCCACAGGGAAGTAGCTTGTTATTTCTAGGAATTAGGTAGTCCTGGAGGTTGATGGTTTGGATGTGTTGTCCCCACCAAAACTCATGTGGAAATGTGATCCCCAATGTGGCAACACTGGGAGCTCTTTGAGTCAGGGGGGTGGATCCCTCATGAATGGATTAATGCTCTCCCTGGGGGGAGAGAGGCGCGAGTGAGATCTCTTATTAGCTCCTGCGAGAGCAGGTTTCTAAAAAAGACCCTGGCACCTCCCCTCTCTCTTGCTTCCTCTCACCATGTGATCTGCTTGTACCCACCACTGCCTGCCACTTTCCGCCATGAGTAGAAGCAGACCGAGGCCCACACCAGGTGCAGCTGTTCTGGAATCATACCAAATAAACCTCTGTTCTTTATAAATTACCCAGTTTCAGGTATTGCTATAGAACACAAAACAGACTAATACAGGAAATTGGTACCAGGAGTGGGGTGTTGCTATACAGAACGTGGAGGCGGCTTTGGAACTGGATGTTAGGCAAAGGTTGGAGGAGTTTGGAGGACTTAGAAGAACATAAAAACATGAGAATGTTTGGAACGTTTTAGAGTTAAATGGTTAAATTGTTGTGACCAGCATGTTGGTACAAACATGGACAGTAAAGGCCATGCTGATGATGAGGTCTCAGATAGAAATGAGGAACTTATTGAGGACTGGACAAAAGATAACCCTTGCTACACCCCAGCAAGGAACTTGGCTGCATTTTGTCCATACCCTTGGACTTTGTGGAAAGTGGGACTTAACTGTGAACCAAAGTGTTTGGCAGAAGAAATTTCCAAGCAGCAAAGCATTAAAAAAGCTGCATGGCTACTTGCAACAGCCTATGCTGAGTTATGGCAGAAAAGGCACGATGTAAAGACAGAATTTAAAAGGAAAGCAGAGAGTAAAGATTTGGAAAATTTGCAGCCTGGCCATGTGGTAGAGAGCAGAGCGCAGGAGAAAAATGAAAGGGTGAAGCAGATAAACTGGTTGCTAGACATTAGCTTGGCGATGAGGCCGCCAGATGCTAATAGCCAAGGCAATGGGAAAAAGGCCCTGAAGGCATTTCAGAAATCTGGAAGGGTGCCCCTCCCATCACAGACCCTGAGGCCTAGAAGGACTGAGTTGTTCCTGAGGACAGACCTGGGGTGCAGCTGCTCTCGGGAACCTGCTCCCTGCACCCCAGCCACTCTGGCTGCGGTAGCCCTGCCTCAAGCAGCCCGAAGTGTGGTTTGTGCAGCAGCTCTAGAGAGCACAAGCCAGAAACCCTGGTGACGTCCACATAGGGTTAAGTCTGCAGACCAACAGAACATGAGAGCAGTGAAAGCATGGCAGCCTCCACCCAGATTTCAGAGGATTTATGGAACATCCTGGGGGCCCAGGCACAGACCTGCTACAGGGGCAGAGCCGCCACAGAGGCCATCTAATAGAGCAATGCAGAACAGGAAAGTGGGATCAGAGTCCCCACAGAGAGCTCGCACCAGGGAAATGCCTAGGAGAGCCAATACAGCAGGGCTGCCACCAGGACCCCAGAACTGTAAGGCCACTGTCAACATGCAATGCAGACTTGGAAAAGCCACGGGCACCAGCACAGCCCACTGGGCTGTGCCTAACACAGCTGTGGGAGTGAGGTTACCTGATGCTTTGGGGGCCCAGATGTCCCACTGTGCCCAGGATACAGGACTTGGGAGTCGAAGATTATTTTGGAGCTTTTTTTTTTTGCCCTGCTGGGTTTCTGACTTGTTTGGGGCCTGTTTCTCCTTTCTTCCGGCCTTTTCCTCCCCCTTAGAATGGGAATGTGTACCCAATGTCTCTACCATTGTATCTTAGCAGTACATAAGTTTGCTTTTGATTTTACAGGTTCACAGCTGGAAGGAGTTTGGCCTTTGGTTTCAGATGAGACTTTGGACTTTTAAGTTGGTGCTGGAAAAAGCTAAGACATTTGGGACTGTTGGAATGGAATGATTGTACTTTGTATGTGAGAGTGACATGATTTGGGGGAGGCCAGGGGTGGAATGGTAGAGTTTGGATGTGCTGTCCCCACCAAAACTCATGTGAAAATGTGATCCCCAACGTGGCAGTGTCGGGAGCCGTTTGAGTCATGGGGGCAGATCCCTCATGAATGGATTAATGCTCCCCCTGGGAGAGGGGGGCCTGAGTGAGATCTTGTTCTATTAGTTCCTGTGAAAGCTGGTTGTTTAAAAGACCCTGGCACCTCCCCTCTCTCTCTCTCTTGCTTCCTCTCACCATGTGATCTGCTTGTACCCACCAGCTGCGTATCACTTTCAGCCATGAGTAGAAGCAGCCTGAGGCCCATGCCAGATATAGCTGTTCTGGAACCATGACGCAAATAAACCTCTGTTCTTCATAAATTACCCAATTTCAGGTATTCTGTTATAGCAACACAAAACAGACTAAGACAGAGGTGCAATTCCTCCAGGATCAAAGACCCAAATGCCAGAGATCAAGAATACAGAAAAATTTTAAAATGGTCATACAATTAAAATGTACAATAGTATCAGATGTAAAACATACATGGATATGTAAGATTTTCAAGATGTATACACAGAAAACAAAAACAGTGTAAGAAAAAATTAAATAAAACTTAAATAAGAGATATCTCATGTTTAGAAATTGGTACACTCAATACATCTTTCTAAATTGATCTATATATTAAATGCAAGTCCAATCAAAATCCCAGAATTTTTTTTTTTTGTGGAAATTGACAAATAGTTCTATGCAAATGCAAAGAACCAAGGATAGCCAAAACAATTTTGAATAAGAAAAAAGTTGGGGTACATGACCCTGATTTCAAGACTTACTGAAATCATTTGACTTCAACACGTGAAAATATTGACATAAATACAAATACATAAATGTAACAAAAATAGAAAGTGCAGAAAGAAACGTATATAATGATCAAATGATATTCAATGAAGTTACAAAAGCAACTCAGTGAAGAAAAACTATTCTTACATCAATGTTCCTGCAGAAATTGAGTATCCATATTAAAAATAAGAACTTACAAAAATTAAATAAAAATATTATCATAAAAAACATATATATAATCATAGATATAAACAGAAAACCTAAACAGTAAAAGTTTCAGAAGGAAACATATTACATCTTTAAATTAGGAATACATTTCTTTTAATAACACCAAAAGAACAGTCAGTATAAAAACAAATGGACAAATACACTTCATCAAAATTAAGAACTTTTTTCTCTGGAAAACCAAATGAAAAAAAAAAAACAAAAATAAAAAAAGGACACAGACTGAGGAGAATACATACATATATATTTCTAATACAAGACTTTCACTGGGACTACATGAAGAAATATCAAAACTCAATAATAATATGACAAACCGTATTAAGATCTTCAATAACAGAAAAGGTCTTCTGTATGAAAATTCCAAGCCAATGTTTAAAATAAGTGGTACCTCTCAAAAATATGCATCTACCCCTCTTTTTGGAAATCCAGGACTATTTGATAACACAAGATTTACTTATAATCAAGTATTCATCTTCTCAAAAATTAGGAAGAAGAGCCCTTCTGGTGGCAGGAATTAGTGGCAAGTAAGGAAGGCTGGCTAAATCACAAAAACCCCTATCTACAAGGTCTATGTTCTCTCAAACCTTGCTTTCTACCTGTGCAGCAAATGGTGCAGAAAAATTATGGGAGTCGACAAAATCTTCCAATTACTTAAGCTGACAGACTGTGGCAACAGGAGAAGCAAAGGCCTGGAGGGCCTGGAAAATTCTATACACCCCCCAACTGTGAAACCACAGTAACAGACATTTCTGAATGCACCTTTAGATGGAACACATTCACTGTATGTAATTGGCTGCAATCTTCTCACTCTATCACACCTAGGTCTCTGGATCAAATATGGTTCTTACCAGGCCCCAGTAGGTCTTACAACCAGTGACACCTGCCTACCACATTCTGTCCTTCAGTGCACACACCTATATTAAAGGACCTAGGAAACACCCTCCCATGAACAGTGACAAAAAATATAGGACATTACTGGGAACGAAGAAACAATTCATACAGATCCCAGCACTTGAGTTTGTCATAAATGCCTCTTCTCAGGAAGACCTCTGGACCTACAAATAAATCTGGCATCCACATGACATGATAAGGACCACACAGCTCTGTGGTCTTTCCTAGGAGGCCTAAGGAAGCAATGAAAATTAAGACAAAAAGGACCAAGCATTATTTTCTGATGTCACACTGTGTCCCTGGGGCACATAAGGTTGGGGGTCCCACAAAAGCTGTTCACCCTCCAGACTGGCAGAACACAATTCTGTTCTAAACCCAACCCCACAGTGCACACAACCTCCAATATTAAAGGTGGCTAAACAATAAGGTGTTTATTAGTGCGTCAGCACTCAGTGAGACAGGCTGCTTCCTTTGGGTGATGTAGAGTAGGGAAAAGTCCACCATGACAATCACATGAAAAAAAAAATATCTGTGAAGAAGGTAATCCTTTAAAAGCCACCAGAAGAACCCAAATGGCTCTTCTTGGCCACATTTAAAACAGTCCAGCAGGATGGTAGACCCCCCCAACAAGCTCACATTATTCATGACTCTCTTCAGGGTTTGACGAGCACAAAGATTCCTTGAGCACACTGCAGTGACTGATGGACACCACGTGGATATATTAGATGGCAGTGCCTGTTGCAGTGCTGGGCAGATTAGAAAGTGCAAGTTAGCTCCAGAAAGCTTCCCAAGTACTTGGACCTCATAGTGAATATTCCAACTGTTGATCTTCAGATGAACAAGGTTCAACTTCTGTCTGATGAATCTCTCGAAAAATCTGCTCTCTGATGTGTTATGGTGAACAAGGTGATATCACATCCCATGAGTAGCTAGGGCCTTTCTCTTATATGAACTTTCTGGTGTCTGACTAGGGAATACCTTTTGTTGAAGGCCTTCCCACATTTGCTGCACTTGTAAGGCTTTTCTCCAGTGTGAATTCTCTGATGTTCAATAAGTTTGTTTTTGTAGATGAAAGACTTCCCACATGCAGTGCAGTTATAAGGCCTCTCTCCACTGTGAACTTTCTGGTGTTGAATGAGGCTGGTGCGGTGTCTAAAGCATTTCCCACATTCATTACACTCACAGGGCTTTTCCCCAGTGTGGATTCTCTGGTGCTCAAAAAGTCTTTTTTTGTGGCTGAAGGTTTTCCCACATTCACTGCACTCATAAGATTGTTCTCTACTGTGGATTCTTTGGTGCTGAAGAAGTTTATCCTGAAGGTAAAAACCTTTCCCACATTCATTGCATTCATAAGGTTTTTCTCTAGTGTGGATTCTATAGTGCTTAAGAAGTGTTTGCTTGGAGATGAAGGCTTTCCCACATTCACTGCACTCATATGCCCTTTCTCCAGTGTGAATTCTCTGGTGTCGAATGTAGTCAGAGGATCGAATAAAGGATTTCCCACATTTGATGCACACATAAGGCTTTTCTCCAGTGTGAATTCTTTGGTGCTCAAGAAGTCTTTTTTTATGGATGAAGGCTTTCCCACATTCATTGCACTCATAAGGCCTTTCTCCAGTGTGGATTCTCTGGTGATCAAGAAGTGACTGTTTATAGATAAAGGATTTCCCACATTCGCTGCACACATAAGCTCTTTCTCCAGTGTGAATTCTCTGGTGTCGAATGTGGTCGGAAGATTGAATAAAGGATTTACCACACTCAATACACACATAAGGCCTTTCTCCACTGTGAATTCTTTGCCGATGCCCAACAAATGTTTGTTTATGGCGGAATGACTTCCCACATATATTGCACACATAAGGTTTTTCTCCATTATGGGTTCTCTGGTGTTCAACAAGTGAGTACTTGGAGCTCAAGGATTTCCCACATTCAATGCAAACATAAGATCTTTCCCCAGTGTGGATCCTCTGCTGGTGCCCAACAAGTGTTTGTTTGTGGCGAAATGACTTCCCACATACGTTACACACATAAGACTTTTCTCCATTATGGGTTCTCTGCTTTTCAACAAGTGAGTATTTGGAGCTCAGGGATTTGCTATACTTACTACGCTCATAAGCTTTTTCTTTAGTGTGAGCTCTCTCATGCTCAATGACATGAATCCTCTCATCAAAAACTTGCTCACATTTGCTACATTTGTAATGCCTTTGCTGAGGGTGAAAGGTCTCCTTGCTCTTATGTGGATACCCTCTGTTGTGGGTGGTATGGTGCTGGAGAAGGCCCAGGCTGACCAGGAAACTCTTCTCAACACCTTCACATGTTAAAAAGTTGCCTGACACTGGGACTTTGCAACTCCTCACAAGCAGGGCTCTGTTCTCTTCCGTTCCGATGTGTTTCTCTTCATTGTGCTGCTTCTGGTTCAGGTTTGAACTGAATGAGAATTGTTTCCCACATGCCACACAAGTGTATGGTTTCTGCCCAGGAAGTATTTGCTGATGCTTGGCAAGGTACAAAATGTCCTTCAAGACCAGCATACACATCTCACAGGGATAAGCATTTGGAATGGACACACCTGGCTCTGAAATCCTGGCCTGTGACACTCCTTCTGTCGAACCAGTCTGCTCAGAAGGGGCCTCCTCAGCCTCTATTACAGACCAACAACCTGAAAGCACAAAAACGTGAGTAAAATGTGTATGTAGGCTTTGGTGGGAGGGAACAACCCCATTACAAATACCTATATGACACAGGCAGGAATGAATACATGAGTTTGTTTTCAGGACAAAGGATCTGGGATGGATCAGGTCAAGGAAGACGAGAGTGTGCATGTAGTATCAGACCTCTAAAAATCACAGTGTGGGGGAGGCCCCACAACCAGCAAGAAAACAAGGAGTAGGGTGCTGTGGGGAAAAGAGAAGCAGGGTATACAACTCACTCCTGTCAATGGTTTTAAGCAGAACCAAGTCTGCTGGGGACAGGTGAGATCTGTGTAGAATTGTGTCCCACCCCAGGAAAATGCAACTGGGACTGAGTAGCTGATGTTCAAGGATTCTTTAAATATACACGCACATCTCATGACACATTAAGTGTAGGCTAAAATCAGAAAACATTGTAGAGGGAGAGGAACTGGAGGGATATGGGGGACAGCCAGTGGTCAGAAGTCACAGAAGTGGGCAAAATGTCAAGCAGGTGGAGGGAAGACAGAGATAAGATATGGCCACAAGCCTTGGCACCAAAATAGTGGTGAGCACAAGACATTTGCCTGGCAAGATTTGAGCTTAGCCCCAAAATCATGCCCTCTGACTGCTCCTACTCACTATTAACCCCTCTTGCTATGGCTAGATGGAGAATTCTCCATTCTGTCAAGAACATGACCTCTAATGCATGCCCTGATTCAAGCTGGGAGACTACCTGGGACTTGGAAGGTAGAAATCCTAAGGGGAAGATAATTTGTCCCAACCCATGACAGACTACAGAATAGAAATTTATTACAAAAAGAACCTTGGAGAGGGTCTTGCTGTCATAGCCTACTGATCCCTGGAAATAGTGACCATGTAAATGCCTGTCATTCCTGACACAGACAGGTCCCAAGAAATATCTACTACAGGCAGGGGAAGAACCTGTGACACAGGTCTCCCACAGACCTTAACAGTCACCTTAGCAAGGAGACGCAAAGCTAAGTGGCATCAACTGGGCAGGCTAAAAGACTGTGAACCCAAACCCTTGACTAAAAGACTTCAGGTCAGCAGATATTGGGGCTGCAAAAAACCCAGGCCTGGCAAACACAGCACTTTTATCAGGAAACCAGGGAAGGAAGCTCATGATCCAGCTCTGGGAAAGACAAGGTGACCCCTGAAAAAAGGGGAAGAGCCAGAGCCCAGCAGAGGTCAACACTGTGGTTGTGAAGGACCTTACCCACTGAAGCCATAAGTGAAAAGTTCTCCAACATCACGTCATGATACAGGCACCTCTGAGCTTCATCAAGTAGTCCCCACTCCTCCTGGGAGAAGTACACAGCGATATCCTCAAAGGTGACATGGTCCTGTCATGATGGGGGCACGTGAGTCAAGAGCAGCCTCAATCCCCAGGACCCCCAGTAAATCACTCTGCTCTCCAGCTCCCCAACTCAGAGAAGATACAGGTCCTGGTGCCCCAGCTACCTGCTATTCTCCTCATGTCCCACTGATCATTCATGTCTCCAGACATCATCACCAGATGGGGAGAGTGGTGGTACCAAGTGAGCTCTGGGCCTGGCATGTAGAATCTCATCCTTGTTCCTGCCAATCAATTTCCCTGGAGCCTTAGATTATGCCACATACACCCGAGCTTGTGCTCACCCTCCTGGCTTAAACCCTGAGTACATCCATTCACTCTCCCTCCCCATTTGCACATCACTCTTGGGACCACAGCTTCGTCACATGTCTAGGCCATGGCCGCTACATCTGTAACATCACCGCTACTCCCTGGTCTGCACCACAGGCACCCCACTGACTTCCCCACATGCTCTGCGCTAAAGGGATCCAGGCAGTGCTTGCCAAATGCAACCAGGATCCAGCAATATCCCAAACCTCTGTTAGACCCAACCTATATGCAATCCCAGCACTGTTATGAAGACCTCCCCATCTGGCCTGGCTCTTTGTTCCAATTTCAGCCATCCAGACCTTGTGTGGAACTCAGAAGCCTAAGTCCTCTTCCTCATCAGAGCTACATGTGCTGTCCCCACCCACACTAGTCACATCTTTCCTCTTTCCATCTACACTCAAAGTCCAGCCCCCAGAAGCTACTGTCATAGAATGAATGACTCTCCCAGTCAATCTCATTTGCTCCTAAGCTCATCTGTTATACTGTCTGGAACTCAAGCTCCAAAAAGAGCTTTCAAAAAACACTGAGCCAGGGAAGAGGAGAAAAAACACCAGTCCCAACCTCAGTGTCATTTGCTCTCCATTATGGCTCTGCCTCTGAATTACTCTCTTATCTACTCCCCATTGAAAGCCTGTGCCACCAGCCAGACACCCTCCCAATACAGCCATAGTCACTCACTACTCCTCCTCATCCATCTTAATGATGACTACACCACCTCTATCCAAGTCCATGCAAGAGACCCCGTCACTGGAAAACACTTTTCCCACCCTTCCCTGCTGATGACATGGAGAGTCCCCCTCTTAAATCTGCCACAGTCCACATGCCAGCCACCCCCTGATGGATAGCTTTTACTGAATCCCTTCCCTGAATTGCAGATGTTTGTCTCTTGCTGCATACTTCACACCTACACTCAGAGGTCCCCACATGAGACTCCACATTGTGAAAACCTAACTCAGACTTCTGATTTCCTGTTTTACATGTAAGGAGTTTGGAAGTTGACACTCCATAACAGCAAGTAAACAGTTGAACAGACTGAAAAATGAACAGCTCTTCTAGGATTCTATAAGAGCGATTAGGACACAGGACAAACTGCTGCTCCCAAAATGGAGAGACAGGAATCAAAGCTTACAAGAACAGAAACTCACAAAAGAAAACTGCCACAGAAATTAGTGCCCGGTTAGGAAAACCTCAATTTTAATTCATGAATTGCTGGAAGCTCAGTGTGGACAATTCTGATAAGTAAAAACTCCAGAGGGACTCAGTGATAGAGGACCCCCACAATTTTGTGATATTTATTTCCAGGAACTCAACCAGGTTCTCAGAGTAAATACTGAAGAAAAATCCCCTTGTGCTTCCAGCAGAGGAAGGAGAAAATGAATGATTTTTAAAATACGACATAATACTGTTCTTCTAAAGAATGCCCGATCTTAGGACATGCTAGTTAAACAGAGCCTAACCTGCAGAGGTATTATTAGAGCCTAAATGACCCAAAGGAAAGGAAATACCTCCAGCTGCCACCTTCTCCCATGTACTGAAAGAAATAAACAAAACAAAAAAAAAAAAGAAAAGGGAGAAAACTGAGAAACATTTTTGAATCTCACAGTCCACAGGCATAGGTTCATGAAAAACTGAGACCTAACAGCAGGACTCAGTTGTATGATACCCCTTGCCCTCATACCTCACCACCCCATTACTAATGGCCTATTGGCAGCAGTTTCTTTTGCCAGGCACATCATGTCCAGCCATCAAGAAAAATTATGACACACACCAAAAGACAAAAAACACAATGTAAAGAAAAAGAACAAGCATCAGGATGAGACATGACACAGATACTGGGATTATGAAACTGGTAATTAAAAGCTATAATTAAGATGCTAAGACCTCTAATGAATAAAGTACACGGCATATAAGAACAGATGCAATGTAAGCAGAGAGATGGAAATCCTAATAAAAAAACAAAAACAAAAACAAACGCTAGAGACCAAAAATACTGTAAAAGAAACAAAGAATGCTTCTAAAGGGTTTATCAGTAGACTGAACAAGACTGAAAAGGAATCTATGAGCTTGAAGATATACCAATAGAAACTTCCGAAATTGAAAAGCAGAGAGCACAAAGACCTAAAAAAAAAAAATCAAATGACTGTTGGACAACTACAAAAACATAACATACATGTACTAGGAATACCAAAAGCAAAAGAAAAGGAAAACAGAAGAAACATTTGAAACAATAATGACTGAAAATGTCCCCAAATTCATGTCGGACACCAAGCCACAGATCCAGGAAGCTCAGAGATCACCAAGTAGAATAACTCTCCCCCCAAAAAGTACGCCTAGATAAATTACATGGAAACTAAAGAATATTGAAGATAAAGAAACAAATCTCAGGGCCGGCCCGTGGCTCAGTCGGTAGAGTGTGGTGCTGATAACAACAAGGCCACAGGTTCGGATCCTATATAGGGATGGCTGGTTTGCTCACTGGCTGAGTGTGGTGTTGACAACACCAAGCCAAGGGTTGAGATCCCCTTACTGGTCATCTTTAAAAAAAAAAAAAAAAAAGAAACAAATCTCAAAAAAGTTAGAAGAAAAAACAATTTACCTATAGAAAACAAAAGATAAGAATTATATCCAACTTCTCAGAAACCATGCAGGCATGAAGAAAGTGGAGTGAAACAGTGTTGAGAGAAAAAAAATCTCACCAACTTAGAATTGTTTACACTGTGAAATTATTCTTCAAAAGTGGAGAAATAAGGGCTTTCTGAGAAAAACAAAAATTGAGGGAATTTGTAACCAGTAGACCTGCTTTGCAAGACATGTTAGAACTTCTTTAGAAAGAAGGAAAATGACATAGGTCAAAAACTCGGACCTAAATGAAGCAAGGAGCACTAGAAAAAGTAAAATAAAAACTTTTATTCTTTTTTTTTTTTTTGTCCTTTTTGAGACCAGCCGCACCGTGCTCAGCCAGTGAGCACACCGGTCATCCCTATATAGGATCCGAACTCGTGGCGGGAGCGCTGCTGCGCTCCCAGCACCGCACTCTCCCGAGTGCGCCACGGGCTCGGCCCCCAAAATTTTATTCTTAATAAATGTAAAAGATGACCGGTAAGGGGATCTTAACCCTTGACTTGGTGTTGTCAGCACCACGCTCACCCAGTGAGCAAACCGGCCATCCCTATATGGGATCCAAACCCGTGGCCTTGGTGTTATCTGTACCACACTCTCCCGAGTGAGCCACAGGCCGGCCCTGAATTCAACAATGCCATTAATCAACTGGATATAATTGATATCTTTAGACTATTTTGTCCAACAGCAGAATGCACATTCTTCTCACATGGAACATTCACCAAGACGGACCACACCCTGGGCTTGGTTTGTAAATCTTTAAAACTTCCTATTTCCCTAAGGCCTCAACAATCCCACCAATAGGCTGTGAGCACCACACCCAGGTGACCAGCTGCTCTCTATCACAAGTTCCCCTTCTTGCCCTCCCATGACCATGACCTAATGACATTCAAACACACTAGGAAAATCCCCTCAGACCTTTTGCTTGTGTAGTCCATCCTGACCCCCAATAAAGGCATGTGCTCATGGGTCCTCATTCTCTTGGCTCCCTACCTGCTTGGTTGAACCCACTCTCCAGGAGCTCCTACCAATTGGTCCTTTGTGTGGCATGCTGTGTCTCCCTCTTCTGGGACCTATGAGTATAATTAATCCTTTAATTTTGTATGGCTTTCAGAGTGTAATTTCCATGGCAGGATTGGTATGATGACTAAAGACATCACAAAAAGAACTTACTCCCCCATTGACATCACAGAGCCATAAAACACACCTCCATACATTTAATAGAATAGAAATCATACAATGTCTACTCTCAAATCACAGTGGCATTAAACTAGAAAGCAGTAACAGAAAGATAGCTGGAAAATCCCAAAACACTTAGAGATTAAACAACACTTCTAAATAATCAAAGAAGAAATACTCAAAAGATATTTAGAAATATTTTGAACTAAATGAAAATGAAAACATATCAAAACATTGTGGGATGCAGTAAAAGCAGTGCTCAGAGGGAAATTTATAGTACTGAATGCATGTATTAGAAAACAGGCAAGATATAAACTGAATCATCTAAACTTGAAAAAGCTAGGGGAAATAAAAAGCAAGTTAAATCCAAAGAAGAAGAAAAGAAGTAAGTAGAACAGAGGTCAATGAGATTGAAAACAGGAAATCAACGAAAAAAAGCTGGTTCTTTGAAAAGATCAATAAAATCAATAAGCCTCTGTCTAGCCAAAGAGAGGACACAGACTGCTAATGTCAGAAATAAAAAAACCAGGCCAGCCCATGGCTCACTCAGGAGAGTGTGGTGCTGATAACACCAAGGCCACGGGTTCAGATCCCTATCTAGGGATGGCCAGTTAGCTCACTTGGGAGAGTGTGGTGCTGACAACACCAAGTCAAGGGTTAAGATCCTCTTACCAGTCATCTTTAAAAAAAAAAAAAGAAAAAACCTATGCACATTATAAGGAATAAAGGAATACTATCAACAACTCTATGCCAACAAATTTGATAACCTCAATAAAATGGACCAATTCCTTGAAAGACACAATCTGCCAAAACTTAGATGACATGAAACAGGAATTATCTCAATTCTGTACAATCTCTTTCAGAGGACAGAAACAGAGACAATACTTCCCAACTCATTCTATCTGACCAGCATATTCTCCTAATATCAAAACCAGGAAAACACATTACAACAAGGAAACTACAAACTCTCTCTCACAAATACATGACAAAAATCCTCAACAAAATATTAACAAGTAGAATCCAATAAAATATAAAAGGAATTATACACCACAACCAAGTGGGATTTACCCCAGGTATGCAAGGCTGGCTCAACATTTAAAAATTAATATAATCCATGACATCAATAGGCTGAAGAAGAAAAATCACATGATTCTATCAATTAATACAATATAAGCATTTGACAAAGCCCACGATTCATTCACAATGAAAACTCAGTAAACTAGGAGGGAACTTCCACAACTTGATAAAGACTATCTACAAAAAACCCTACAGATAACACACTTAATGGTGAGAAACTCAAAGCTATCCTACTAAGACCAGGTACAAGGCAATAATGTCCCCTCTCACCACTACTTTTCAACATCACACTGGAAGTCCTAGCTAATACAAGAAGCTAAGGGAAGAAAAGATATACGGATTGAGAAAGAAGTCTATGTAGAAAATCTGAAAGAACTGACCCAAAACTCCTGGAACTAATAAGCTATTATAGCAAGGTTGCAGAATAAAAGGTTAATGTACAAAAGTCAATTGCTTTCCTATACACAAGGAATGAAAAAGTGGATTTCAAATTAAAACACAATATCATTTACATTAGCAGCCCAAAAATGAAATACTTAGGTATAAATCTAACAAAATACATATAAGATCTGTATGAGGAAGAGTACCAAACTCTGCTAAAAAAAATCAAAAAGAACTAAATAGATGAAGAAATATTCCATGTTCCCAGATAGGAAGACTCAATATTGTCAAGATGTTAGTTCTTCCCAATTTGACCTATAGATACAATGCAATACCAATCAAAACCCCAGAGAGTTATTTTGTGGATATGGACAAACTGATTTTAAAGTTTACACGAAGAGGCAAAAGACCCAGAAAGGCCAACACAATGCTAAAGTAGAACAACAAAGTTGCAGGACTGACACTACCCAACTTTAAGACTTAGCATAAAGCTATACTAATAAAAATTAGTGAGGGATTAGTGAAAGAATGAATGAATAGATCAGTGGAACAGAATAAAAAGCCCATAAACAGACCCACATAAATGGAGTCAACTGATCTTTGAAAAAGGAGCAAACACCCCTGCAAAACTGTAGAACTCCTAGAAGATAACACAGGAGAAAATCTAGATGGTCTTGGATTTGACAATAACTTTTTACATACAACGTCAAAGGTACAATCCATGACAGAAATAATTGAAAAGCTAGACTGCATTAAAATTAAAAACTTCTGCCCTGTGAAAGACACTGTCAAGAGACTGTAAAGATAAGCCACAGACCAGGAGAAACTATCTGCAAAAGGCATATCTCATAAGACTGTTATCTAAAATACATACAGAATTCAAAAAAGAAAATAACCAACACAATTCAGAAACGGGCCAAATACATAAACAGACACCTCAACAAAGATATACAGATGAGAAATAAGCATATGAACAGATGGTCAATATCCTATGTAATCAGGGAGATGCAAATTAAAACAAGATACCTCTACACACTCATTAGAACAACCAAAACCCAGAATACTGACAACACCAAATGCTGATGAGGATGTGGAGCAACAGGAGCTCCACTCATTGCTGGTATAAATGCAAAATGGTACAGCCACTTTGGAATACAGTTTGCCAGTGTCTTACACAACTAAACATACCCTTACAATAAAATCCAGTAATGGTACTCCTTGGTATTTACCAAAAGGAGTTGAAAACTTACATCCACATAAAAACCTGGACTGGATGATTATAGCAGGTGCATTCACAACTGCAAAAACATGGAAGCAACCAAGATATTCTTCAGTAGGTAAATGGATAAATAAACTGTAGTACATCCAGACAATGGAAAATTATTCAGCACTAAAAAAAATGAGCTATCTATCAGCCATGAAAACACATGGAAGAAACTTAAATGTGTATTAGTAAGTGAAAGAAGCCAATCTGAAAAGGCCACAAAGTGTTTGATTCCATCTATGTGACGTTCTGGAAAAGGCAAAACTATGGAGAAATAAAAAGATCAGTGGTCATCAGGGATTGGAGGTAGAGGTGTGGGAAGGATAAAGAGGACAGAGGATTTTTAGGGCAATGGAAATACTGTCATACTATAATAATGGATATGTGTCATTACACATTTGTCCAACCCACACAACATACTGCACCAACAGTGAACCCTAAGGTAGCCTGTGGACTTTGGGTGATTATGATGTGTAAATATGGGTTCATCAACTGTAATCAATAAATGCATGACACTCTGGTGTGGGATGTTCCTAGTGGAGAAGGGGACACATGTGTGGGTGCAAGGGCATATGGGAAATCTCTGTACTTTCAATTTTACTGTGAACCTAATACTGCTATTAAAAAAAAAAAGTCTTTAAAAAAATTTTTAAACATAAAAAGAAAAACTCCACTCCTGATAGTACTTCTGTTAAATACTCCTACCACTCACTTTCTACCTCAAGAGATGGCACTTCCAGACTTTCATTTAAAGCCAAAAATCTTGAGGTCATCCCTGACTTCTCTCTCACAATGCCCAGTAGGAAATCGCCCCTATTTATAAAATGGATAGAGAAATTAACCTCCTTTCCCAACTTCAGAGCCACTGCTATGATCCAGCTACTATCAACACTCACCTGGAATATTCCAGTAGTCTCATGCTTGTGCCCACAATCTGTTCCCCACTCTGACAGATGAGTTTGTTTAAACCTGAGTCATACCACTTCCATCCTCTACTCCAAACCCTCCACAGCTCCCACCACACTCAGTAGAGGCCTTTCCTTCTCAATCTGCCACTCCAGGAATGACTCCTGTCCCTTCCTCTCAGTTCTCAGCTGACAAAATGGAGTTTTGCAGGTCACTAAACATGCAGTCATTCTCATGTCCAAGTTTTTGGACATGCTGGTTCCTTTGTCCAGAAAATCCTTCATCACCTCATTCTATTGGCTACAGAAATAGGAATACCCCTTATAACTTCCAACCTTGATTAAGGATCCTGATCCTGAAGTGACCCCAGGGGCCCAGGATTAAGGACAAAGAGTCTCAGGACACTACTGTCATCTGTGTATCAGGACCATGGGTATAAGGATCAGGGCCAGTGAGGACCTGGGACTTCTTCCACTTACCTGTGATGGTTCCACAAACTCTTCTGCTGCCATGGAAATCTGTGGGAAGAGAAAAGTTATGAGATAAATGTAATCATAATGGAGTTTACAAAGGCTGAGCTATTCCCTCCCAACCTTGTCCGGAGGCAGAGTGATCTTGGGCTAAAATATAACCCCAGACCGTCAGTACTTAGCACTAGCTCTTGCCAATTAATGCAGCACTGGTCAAAGACCTAACCTCCTGGAAACTCACTGTCTTCACCTGTAAGGAAACACTCATGGTGGCTACCTCATAGTGCTGTTGTAAGCATCAAACGCATTAGTACATGTCCGATGTTAAGATGTAGCTATTACTGACCACAGGACTAATGTTTCTGTAAATATTTTTGAAAATCTGGGTGTTTCTTACCCAACATTAAGGATATATGTGAATGTGATTGGGGGTGGAAGGGGACTAGCCAGTATTGGGATGCAAACCCTTGACCTTGGTTTTATCAGCACCACATGCTAAACAAGTGAGCTAACTAGCCAGCCCTTGATTGTGATATTTTATGAAATAATTAGAGGTTTCTGTGATTTTCTTTCTGACAACAAAGATGTATTGTCTTGTCCAACACCAATTCTGACACTCTGATACCAACTAGGTGTCTTACAATTTAGTCATATTCTGACACTAACTACTTGGAATTAGCAACTGAATCCACAGGTTTAAGGGCTCAGTCATAAAAAAAACTGCCCTTACTTCGGATTCTAGTTGCAAGCCAATATCCAGGCTACCTGTAATCTGTCCAACTCAGCTACAAATTTGCGGGTTGTCATGACCACCCTCCTTAGATTTAATAGCTTGCTAGAACTATTCACAAAACTCAGAAAACACATTAGAT
>NW_007737938.1:47236-48404 GCF_000696425.1 Galeopterus variegatus | reverse complement strand
AAGTCCAAACTTGTCAGACATTTAAAATACATATATAATCTTTAGATGTTTCTACACATATGATTGTTTTCCAAACCTTTTCTTTTACATGCCTATTAATCTATCTTACAACAATAGATTCCTTACATGTTAAATACAACATTAAATGTTTAAAAGGCAGGTACATGTTTCTGGTATTAAACTCATTTCATATATTGACTACATTATAGCAGTTGCCATAAAATGTCAGTTAAAAATTCCAACATTTCTAAACTTTCAGCTAAAACATGCATGGCTAACTTCTTAAGGTTAAATGTTTGTTTGTTTGTTTGTTTAATTAAAGTTGGTGTGGCAGGGAAAATTTTTTAAATGGCTGCAGAAAGATATCCTATTGTAATCTCTGGAATCTGGAAATAAGATTTTTCTGGATTGTCTGAGTGTACTCAATGTAATCACACATACATTCAAAGGAAAGAATTTTGAGGTGAACACATAGAAGTAGAGAGTAGAATGTTGATTTCAGGCCCTGAGGAAATAGAAGGGTTGGGCAGCTGTTCCTCAAAGGATACAACATTTCAGCTACTTAGGAGGAATAAGTTCAAGAGATCTATGGTACAACATGGTAACTATAGTTAACAATGTATTGTACTCTTGTAAATTGTTAAAAAAGTAGATTTTAAGTGTTCTCACCACAAAAAATTGGCAAGTATGTGAGGTAATGTATAGGTTAATTAGGTTGATTTAGCCATTCCACAATGTATAAATATTTCAAAACAACACGTTACATAAGAAAAATAAATACTTGTTTTGTCTATTAAAATAAATCAATAAAAGCAGAGAACTTTGGCAGCAAAAGGGAAAGTTAGAGATTTGAAGCTTGAGAGGGACTTGCATTGCTGTGAACAACGGTGGAACCCAGCCTCAGATGACTAGAGAGCACAGGGTTGATACTTAATCCTGAACCTTGGCTCTTAATCTATTTTATTGCTTTTTAAAAATTCCAACATTTCTAAACCTCAGTGTCCCCACCTAATAAGTAAGAATAACCCTACATGTATAATCTATTCATATGAATAATAAATAGAAAAAAAGAATTGTGAGTTCTCTGTTGACTAGAGGTAGAATTTTTAAAATAACAAGTCATAGACCTAATGCATTGTCATTAATATACCAATATATTAACTAATTT
>NW_007737938.1:44292-45642 GCF_000696425.1 Galeopterus variegatus | reverse complement strand
CTTAATAAATGTTTACTAAATAAATTAATTTCTCCAGAGGGTAATATCAGTAGCTCTTGGCATAGGAAACAGCATGAACTCAGAAGACACCACTTTTAACCTTCCTATCTTTTGGAAAACTCAATGGACATATAGGCTGTCTCCTGGCTGTTTGTCCACTGCCTCCTTGATTGGCAGGTATTGCTTGGCCTCCTTTCACTCTTGTGACACTTGTCTCCAATGATGCAATGTCTCAGTGCCCTTTTCTTTCCTCTCCATATTTTGAGTTTGGTGAACACATACAAAAATCTCATTTGCTCTATGTCTTTGCAATTAATTTACAACAAATAGAGGAAAAGACTCATTAAATCCAATAATTAGGCCACATATTGGGAGCCTACTATATAAACTATGATGTACACATATATACAATTTCATTAAATCTTCAAAGAAACAATAAGTAAATATTGTTAGCCTGTTTTGTGGATGAAGAAGTGGGCTCAGAGAACTTCAGCAATTCTTCCCAAAGTCATACAGCTATTTGAGGACAAAGACAGGTTTCTCAACCTATCTATTTGCCTCTTGTAGTGATTTAGCCTTTTTTCTATTCATTTTTAGATAGTATTTATTAGTATGCTTTCAGTACAAAACATTGTAAGAGCAAAAATGACTCACATTTTCATCGCCCATAAACCCCATTAAACCTTTACTTTAAAAAAAAATCAGGCTTATTAATTTAATTTATGAATGGTAAAATTGTCCCTTTTTAGGCATACAGTAAAGTGAGTTTTGATGAGTGGTTTAGATCTTTTTTTTTTTGTCTTTTTTGAGACCGGCCACACCGCGCTCAGCCAGTGAGCGCTGTGAGCNATGGAGTAATTCAAATGATATATAATAAGTCATGATTTTGCATAATTCAGGTGTTTCTACTTTGCAAAAAATATATATATATATGTAAAAACTGATCTGTTTCTGTATTCTTTATTTTTACTTTGGTAAAATCTCAGATGCAAAAATGTAGCCTCTGTTTCTAATAAAGAAATCCTTCCATTTTGGAGAAAGATAGCAAATGATCACCTTCTCTTCCTTGGTTTGTTTGTTTGTTTGTTTGTTTGTTTGTTTTTCACCTGGCTTTCAGGATTCCAAAATCACTTGATTTTCTTTCTATACTTCCAACCATTCATTCTTTGTGTATTTTCTCATTCCTCCTCAAATTACTGAAGTCTAAACCTTGGGCTATCCCAAGGCTTGGCCCTTAGACCCCTTCTCTATACTGTGTGCTCCCAGTCCCTAAGTGATCTCACCTAGTCTCTTTGTTCTCCCTTAGGCCCACTCTCTTCTGTCCATATTGTCTTCCTGCCCTCATCTGGC
>NW_007737938.1:42934-44200 GCF_000696425.1 Galeopterus variegatus | reverse complement strand
AAAATAGATCAAATCTACTAAAAATTTTAAAATATTGAGTCAAATTCTCATTTTGTTTTCCATTTTTTTTTTTCTTTTTAAGTATTCTTCCCCTGAGAAAATCTAACTTACAGATTAGGACAAATTCTGTACTTTGTATTTTTTTTTTTTTCAAGGAAGAAAAGGAAGAGAGGAAGAAGAGGAAAGAACAAAGAAAAGGAAAAGATGAAAGAAAAAGATTTTACTGCTTTGCTGTTTAATTGAAAATGGTCTCCAGTGGGTTCAACACACATTAAAAAATTAAAAGTAAAACTTATCACAAAAATCTGCCAGGTAATAAAGGCCTTCAAGTATGTTCAAACCAATGGTTTATGAAACTTTGACTAATGGTAAACAAGGACAATATGTCTTTAGAATTATGGGAGGGAGGTTGAAATGAGATGCTAAAATGAATGGATAGTTAAAAAATGAAACTAATGTATTGATCACCTGTGGTGTGATCATTTCACTAGTACTTTTCTACAGCTGTGCAAGATAAATTACTCCCATCACTGTTACACACACATATAACCTAAGGCTAATAAGACTTTCCTAATTAATCAATAAGATAACATGTATTTTGTTTACAGTATGTACTTCACTTTGTGGAGAAAAAAAGTGTTACTAGACAATTTGAAATAGTTTACCTAGTAAGTGAAAGAGCTAAAATTAGGACTTAGTTCTGTTTAATTTCATTTTTTTGGTCTGTCAATGAACTATGCTATAATCTTTTCAGTATTGGAAATCAAGTTAATGACCATTTAAGTATTTATTAAGGATTGGTTTTTCCTCCATTCAAAAGTTTTTAAAGTTACTCGATTTTGAAAAATGTGGCCAAGGTCATAAGGTTTTCATCACCTCTAATCCAAGATATAAAGTTTTCATCATCTCTAATCCGAGAGAAATTAAAATGGTTATGACCCATCCAAAAGCTGTTTTAAGCCATTGTGCTTATAGGATGATACAGTGCCTTTAGAAAAGTTTTTAACTTCATAGATAAAGCCATCTCTTTAATACTAGAATCTGGCTATTCCTTCAGTGACCATTTCTGTAGCTCACAAAATTTAAGAATCTATTTTATTAATTGTATGATGGAAATTTCTACCCTGAACTGGTTCTGTCATCTCAAAAGAATGCTGCGAAACCAAATCTGAAGAAAGGCAACTTTCCTCAAGTTTTAACTCCTTAAGTCCAAACTTGTCAGACATTTAAAATACATATATAATCTTTAGATGTTTCTACACATAT
>NW_007737938.1:40474-41731 GCF_000696425.1 Galeopterus variegatus | reverse complement strand
TAAAATAACAAGTCATAGACCTAATGCATTGTCATTAATATACCAATATATTAACTAATTTTAAATTCCAGTATATTATCTAATGTTTAATATTATTATTATTAAATAATAATAATTTATATAATGGTTTAATAAAATGCACATTTTAGACATAGGCTGCTGGGCATAAACGTTTTGGTCTCAGAAAATAGATCTAGAGTAGAAAAGATAAAAGGAGAATAAACTGAACTAAAATGAGAGAAGTAACCATAAAGATATGCTTAACAGGAAATCACTGTCATGTGTTCTGGATACCCACTGCCTTAACTTTAGGTAGATAAACTAATCTCCTTTTCGTACATTTCTGCACTTTCAGTCCTTATGAATATATTACTACCAATCTAGACTTAATTTTCTTCATCTTCAAAATATAAGCAATTGGATTAAAATATTTCTAAGAAACTCAAGTCTTATAAAATGTTTGGGAAATCAAAGGATTATTTGTCAGTCAGGGAAATACTCATAAGATGTGCCCATCTTGAAGCTACATAATGTACATTTACATTCGAAGAGTAAAAACAGAATAAGTGGAGTAAAAATCTACTTGTTCTTGCTTAACCTAGCTCTTATCAAAATGATGCCTATTGAGACTGCTGCCCCACCCAGAGCCCCTTTTCCTTACTATTTTAATGCAACCCTGGCCAACTTCAAACTATCAGCACCTGCTTCCTCTTTGCCTGAGGGCTTTCCGTGTCCATACCCTAGGTGTTTTGCCAGCCCACACAGGCACCAGAAATGCAGAGGAAGTAATCCCATCACCCATCCCACTATTTTTTTTTTTTAAGTAGGAGTTAGTATGCTGGTGTACTTTAGATCCTTCACATCTGAGGGGAGTGTATGACACTAGCTTCTAGAGGGTTCCCAAGGAATAATCTCCTGTCACCCTCAGTGGAATCTGGTGCCATAATGTATCCTTTAAGCTGACATTCCTTCCTTGTCTGCCATTTCTGATGTTAGCTTATCCCCCAAATGAATTATTTCCACTCAAGGTCTGATGCGGGGGAGGGTTGAATCTAAGTTGACACATATTTGGAAAGTAGTGGGCTACAATATCTTAATGGCCATTTCGGCTCCACTTTTCAGTGACCCAAATATATTAAAAAATTGTTTTTGACAGTTTTAGGACACAGCGTCCAATACCTGGCTTCTGTGAGTCACTTAATAAATGTTTACTAAATAAATTAATTTCTCCAGAGGGTAATATCAGTAGCTCTTGGC
>NW_007737938.1:36520-39086 GCF_000696425.1 Galeopterus variegatus | reverse complement strand
CACTCTCCCGAGTGTGCCACGGGCTCAGCCCTAGATCTTGATTAGAAAAAAAAGAAGTGGTTTCAAATATGTCTGTAACCTGTTAGACTTCTGACATATTTGGAAAAGTACGTAAAATATTCCAGGCCTCTAAGTTTGCTCATCCGTATAATGATGCAAATAATAATATCTATTTCATATTTGTTGCTAAGCATAGTTTCTTGCAGTAGGAATTAGGAAACCAAAGTAAAAATTCTGTAGACATTTTTTGTGTGTGTGTCCAGAAAGAGAAGAAAAAAACTTAATGTTTCCCATAGGGAAAAGTTTAGGCACCAGGACAGTCTCATTGATTGATTGATTGCTACAGTCAAGGTGACTTTTAATTGAAGTGCTTAATTAATTTTGTTAATGAGCTCAACAATGCTAGCTGTCATTCGAAGTGAGGTGGGGCAGGGATGCTGAGTTTTCAGTGTTCATAGTTATGTGCCATAGAACTTCAACTTCTTTCTCTTTCCTGTGTCTAACTTCACGTAACTTTGTCTCCTCTTTTATTTTCTTTCTTATTTGAAAAAAGGGACTTTGTAAGGGTTGAGGCCCTAACCATGTATACTATGAAAATATCATTTCCTTGGTCTATGACTGTCTTTCTCCACATTCCAACTCCTCTCTGCTTTTCAAACCTCTTGACATACCTCTAAAGACCTCTATTTAAAATCTCCTGCTGTCAAATGTTTACTACTAATATTTGCCAATTATTGCTGCCTTATTTTGGATCATCAGATAAAATACAGGACATGTTGCTTTAGTATGAAAATATATATATATTCAAAAATATAGATTTGTGGTATGTCTGAAATTAAAATTTAACTTGGTGTCTGCTGTTTGTATTTGCTAAGTCTGGCTACCCGAGCTATATTATGTTTCAGAAACTATGTTGATCACTGCAAATGTATTATTTCTTTTGATCTTTATAATGATACTATGAAGAAAGTGCAGATATTTCCCTCATTTTGTAAATGAGGCTTAGAGAAATTAAATAAGAGATTCAGAGTCATACAGCTATGCATACTTGAGAGCAGATTGGGCAACAGAATACCAGTTCATAAAGGGTGAATGGAAAAGTGCTTCCTCAGATGTTCATTATAATTACCTACTGTTGTAGGTTAGCAAACTTTCTTTAACTTTTATTTTTAGGGATATGAAAACGTGTGATGAATGAAGAGAGTCTGAGGTTTAGAGTGATATGAAAGTTAAATTTTACTTTATAGTTTTTTTTTAACTTTTTATTTTGAAATAATTTTTGTAATAAAAGTTGCAAAACTGGTACAACAAATTATTGTATTACACATCAATCAGCTTCTCCAAATGTTATAATATTATGTAATTACAGTGAAATGATCAGAACTAAATTTTGAAATAATTTTTGTAATAAAAGTTGCAAAACTGGTACAACAAATTATTGTATTACACGTCAATCAGCTTCTCCAAATGTTATAATATTATGTAATTACAGTGAAATGATCAGAACTAAAAAATCAACATTAATATAAATTATTAGGTTCTTGCCAGTTGTCTCACCTATGTCCTTTTATTATTATTTAGAATTCAATACAAAATCACACATCATCTAAGTTGTCATGTCTCCGTATCCGTAGTCTACTCCAATTTGGGACAGTTTAGTTTTTCTTTGTGCTTCATGACCTTGGCACATTTGTAGAATAATAACAGTTACATTAAAGAATGTCCATAAATAAAATAACAAATCTATAAATATCCATGGACCTATTCTGTTATAAATAAGTGACTGGAGAATGCTCCACTTAATAGTATAATTCAAAATAACATATATTATGGTGGAATAGATATCCAGCATGTGGCAAAATCTACAATAATAATTATTTCAGTCTGATAATTACCAATAGATTCTAAAATTAGTGGGTGAAAGTATGATGAAATTTGTATAATTCCAAACTATTTACCCAAAGATAGTTAAAAATTACAAAGGGAAATAATCACTTTACAGTGGAGAAACCCGGGAAACACCATATTAACCAAGTGATCAAAGTTAATATCACCTATATTGAGACAAACCAATATTTATACCTACTGATATAATGCAATGAAGGATCTAAGACCATTTCAGTGGCATTCATACCTAAAGTGCATAACATGAATTTAATCATAAGAAAACATCATACCAACCCATACTGAGGGACATTTTACAAAATAACTGGTTAATTCATTATATACTTTGTAAGTCTTGTTTTAAAATTTTTAAACATTTCAAACATGCAGGAAAGTACAAAAATAATAACCAAATAATTATGTATACAACATCATGATTAAAGATACAAATATTTTGTCCAATATGCATTGACATTTTTGAAATGAAAATAGAAGTTGCAAAAAGATGTAAAGTCCCATCTGTCTTTTTCTCTCCTTCCCTCCCCCAAATTTACCATCACCCTAAAGTTAATGTATATCAGTCCAATGCATGTTTTTGTACTGTTATAATTTGTATCTGTATACATAACTGTATATACTGTGGTAGGCTGACTAATGGTCTACAACCTAATCCTTAGAACCT
>NW_007737938.1:32306-35654 GCF_000696425.1 Galeopterus variegatus | reverse complement strand
CAAAGAATTTTCAGCATTACTAAAGTTTGCAAAATTGCTCCCCATAGTGATTGTTTCTATTGACACTGTTTGCCCACATTTTCAAAAATGCTTCATCCCAGGAGATATCTCATATATATAGTGTGTGGGTACATATATATGCATGCATACTAGCATATATAACTATGTTTTAGTCAAAGACAAACTGCATATGCAATGGTCTGAGCAATAGGCATACTGTACAGCCTAGGTGTGTATAAGGCTATACCATCTTGGTTTGTGTAAGTACACTCTGTGAAGTTTGTATAACAATGAAATTGCCCATGATGTAATTCTCAGAACATATCCAGGTCATTAAGCAACATTTGACTATTCTTGCATATATACACATATATGTGTGTATATGTATGTATATATGAGGATACTTCAGTTTGTGAAAAAATAAAATTAAAAGATAATACCAATCTTTCCAAAGACTGTTTGAAGTACCCTCACATGTGCACATATATATGTATAAAATGCCAATTTGATGAGTGTGAGATGACATCCGTATTACTTAAGGAAAAACCTAAGTTTGCCTAAAAAAGGAATCCAAAAATATACTGGATTAAATAAAATAGAAATTTATTTATATGTACTGTCCAAAACAGTGGCCCAGGATGAGAGATTACCTCTATCAGTCTCAACACATTACTTTAAGATTGTTCTAGTCTTTGCCACTTCCCAGATGGTTGAGTGGATGGAGGGATCAAGGAGAGAAAGTTCAAGACAAGTATATTAGTTTTTAAAGAGATGACCAAAATATGCACAGTTCACTTCTCATATCCTGTCAGCATATCCATCATCAGATGGCCTCAACTAGCTGCAAATGAAGATCAAGAATGCTCTATCTTGCTAGTTGAATAAACTTGGGGTGGGGCTTCCTACTATTTAAAGAAGGGAGAAAGTAGATACTGAATTAATAGTGTCTCAAGGACACTATTAGAGGAGAAAGTTGATAATCAATAGTGTCTCCCATAGTCCACACCATTGCACTCCTAAATAGCCAGCCATGTACACTTTCCATACATGGCATGTGGGCATTTCCCCAAGAGAGGCAAATGAAGTCCAATCCAATTCTGTATCCTGCACAAATTACAGAAAGGGTGATAAGCCATCCTCTCCATAGAAAGTTTATTACCTCCTTCCATATGTAATTGGGGAGTAGAAGCATTATAATTACAACGAAGAATCTCTGCAAACAATGGTTGGGGGAACATACAGCAGCTTCTGCTCCATAGTGAAGTAACCCTGATGGACAGGAACTGTTAACACCCCTGCTCTTGCAGTGGTGGAAGAAATTCCTTGATAAGACATTTTCCCCACCCCAGTCCCTCCCTTCTTACCTTCTGGTCCATTTACTTCCAGACAAATCCAGATAATGTAACTATGTCCAAATAACTTTCTTTAATCATAGTTCCTAAAACTGCAGATTCTCCCTATCCCACTCCCTTTTATTTAATTTCAGACTGCTTTGCTTACTTATTCCTTCTGCCTCTCATTAGTGACAGCTGTCTACACATCCTCTAAAATAAGATGCTCAAGTGGGAAGGCACTTAACCTAAGAACAGGCTCCCACATGGTCTAACTAGAAATATTAACAAGACATCTTTGAAAGAGATGTTGAAAGATCATCTTATCTCCTTTTGTTCAGGATAAATGAACAGTTAACTTTTTCTACTGTTTTAAAACACTGAAGTTCAGAACTCTTAGATGGCCACAGGGTGATCTGTTATCTATTTCCAAATTTTATGTATCTTTTTTTTTCTGAGAAAGCAATTTATATAAGTAAATTTTTAATTTTAATTAAGAAAAAAATTGTACCATAAATAATTATGTTTTTCAGTGAATATAGGATGGTAGTACTCTTTATATGAGAAAGCAATACTCAAATATTGAAATATAACTAGATCATCTCAAAAGTATTAGCATTTTGAAACTAGTAGCCTACATAGCATTCTAGCAGGCTTTAACTCCATGGAAAAAATAAATACTCCTAGAAAATGGTTTTAAAATAATTCTCAGAAAGACAGTATTTAGTTTTTCAATTTGAATAAAGAATGGGAAGGCAAAGTGATTCTTTATTCTTAATGAAAGTCAGAGGTTACAGCTGACTTTCACCTTTAGACAAATTATGTTTCACTTAGAACAAATTAAGCCATAAAAATAATCCAGGATAGTGAAATGCATCAAGTACACTTTAGTATCTTTAAATACTCCAGCCACACCTGAGAGCACATTTGTTTTAAGAGCCTATAAAGGTTTTTCATTTGTGGCTTTGATAGATTTGCTAGTTTGCCAATTTGCTTAGGGAGAAAAACAGTGCAAATCTCAAGAAAGAGTATTTGCGAATAGAATTAGATCAAAACAAGTTTCCAACCTTTTTAAAAATTGTCCTTTTCTATATTTTAATATACAACATGTAATACTACCTTTAAGTTTCATGTTTATCTATAAATTTACTAAATACTGTGAGTACTTATAATATTTTTTGGCATAAAGCATATGTACATTTTTTCTTTCAATGGACAAAAAGCATATAGATTAAATAATAATAAAGATAAATTCTAGAAATAGTATAGGAAGAGTTTTAATAATTATCATAAATAGAATGAAGTATTTCTATTTAATTTTTTAAACTACGGAATCCAGATAATTAAATATTTTGGAGCCACTAAAGACATGCTTTCTTTTTAATTGAAACAGCTTGTATTTACTATGAAAAATAAGAAAAAAATAATTTTTCTAATACATACATTTATGTGTGGTGCTCATGCTTGTTAAACAACATGCATGAGCCGTGCAGGTACTTACATACTTGGAAAAAATTCTGCAGTTTGAAATGCTGCCACTTTTGAAATCAGTTGTTAGCATCTCAGAGTGCTGGAATCCTGGGTGATTTCAATTTTCTTTCTTTTTATTTTCATACTTTTCTGCACAATCATTTCTTTCATCTGTGGCTTGCAACATGTTATTTGTATCTTAATTTTTTTTTCTTCCTGTGTAGTATTCTGTTTTAATGACTATGCCAAGGTTGTTTATCCATTTTCATGTTGATAAACATTTGTGTTGTTTTCATTTTGAGTTACTTATGGACAAAGTTGTTATGAACATTAATATACAGGTCTAATGATGTTTCGGTCAGTGGTGGACTGCATATACGATGCTGGTCCCATAAGGTTATAATGGAGCTGGAGGTGTATAGCAGGCTATACCATCTAGGATTGTGTAAGTACAGTCCATGATGGTCACAGGATGAAATTGCCTAACAATGCTTTTCTCAGAATGTATCCCTGTTGTTAAGCAGCACATGACTGCAAAAGTCTTTTT
>NW_007737938.1:30121-31484 GCF_000696425.1 Galeopterus variegatus | reverse complement strand
GTCTAATGATGTTTCGGTCAGTGGTGGACTGCATATACGATGCTGGTCCCATAAGGTTATAATGGAGCTGGAGGTGTATAGCAGGCTATACCATCTAGGATTGTGTAAGTACAGTCCATGATGGTCACAGGATGAAATTGCCTAGCAATGCTTTTCTCAGAATGTATCCCTGTTGTTAAGCAGCACATGACTGCAAAAGTCTTTTTGTGAACATATACAATCTCTTGAGTGTTTACCTATGAGTGGTAATACTTGGTTACTAGACATGTATAAACTTAATTTTATTACAAACTAACAAAGAATTTTCCAGTGTTTGCACTATTTACATGCCCACCTGCAATGTACAAAATTTCCAGGTGCTCTGTAACTTCGTCAATCCTTAGATTTGTAAAACTTTACATTTTAGCCTTTCTGAGAAGTGTGCAACAGCGTTCCTTGTAATTTTAATTTGCATTTCACTCACGGCTAGAGATGATTGACGCATTTCCATATGCTTTATGGACATTTAGATATCATTAATGAAATATCTGTTCAAGTGTTTTGCTTATTGTTTTATTGGGCTGTTTGTCTTTTTCTTATTGTCATAGAAAATATCTTTGTTAGAAATATGTATTGCAAATGTTTTCTTTTGATTTTGGCCTTTACTTACTTAATAATATCACTTGATGAGTAGAAGTTTTATACACACACACACACACTCACATTCTCTCTATATTTAGACATATTATACATAGACCTATATATGCATATGTAATATAACATATGTACACATGCATACATGTACTTCGAAGAGTTTGTGAAAAAGAGAATTAAAAGATAATGCAAATCATTCCATGAACTTTAAAAAATATCCTTGTATATATTATTAGCTTGTGCCCTGTTGAAGAATTTTTTTATATAATGAATAGTAAATACATCCTCCAATATTTTTTTCTAGAATACAAATATTTTAGACTTTCATATTTACATGTATGTTCCATTTTGAATTTTTTTTGGTGTAGTGTAAGGAGTAAATTGAGTTCATTCCATATAGTTAGACATTTGACTCATCACAGTTTATTAAACAGATTTTCCTCTTGTTTATATACTGAATTTGAAGTTAAATATTGTTTGAAAGAATTAAGTAACTATATATAAATACATAATATATTGAAAAATATATTTATATATAGTCACTATATTTTAAAAATATTAAATATTTAATGAATGTTTTCCATATTTATGACTACATATAATGACTACAAATTTATTTATATTTATATAGAGAGCAACTATATATTTATGTCTGTGTTATATGCGTATACACACACACACACATATGCACAGGTATACTTCTGTGCTATTCCATTGATCTATTTGTCTG
>NW_007737938.1:24761-26819 GCF_000696425.1 Galeopterus variegatus | reverse complement strand
ACGCTCAGCCAGTGAGCGAACCGGCCATCCCAATGTGGGATCCGAACCCGGGGCCTTGGTGGTGTTAGCACCGCACTCTACCGAGTGAGCCACAGGCCGGCCCGCAGCTCCTTTCTTTATAGGGTTCTGGTATCTTATGATTTTCCTGCTGATCTGACAACCTTGAAAACTATCTTCTGACATGTGTAACTGATAAAAATTAAATAGCCCAATCTTGGGCAAAAATTGCAGATATTCATATCTTACACAATGACATTCTCATCTTCAAAAGTTTACTTCCATCTAGCTTCTCCCTACTTTTAGTAAATCTACAGTTCTATTAAATAGCATTTTTTAAAAACAATACTTTGTCTAAATTATATACATATATATATATATATATTTTATCTATGCCGAGATTAATCTAACCAAGTTATTCCATAATTACTGGAAGCTCCCATTGCTCAAACTGTTGTACCACTCTACATATTTTATTGCAGTCAATATAATTTTCTCTGTCTATGACTATGTNTGAAGAGCAACTACATTTGCAGTGCAAGGCAGTCATAACTGATCAAAAACTCATTTTTCTGGGCTAAAGAATAGTGAAGCAGACCCCAGGGCAACCAGAACCTATGGGAAAGTGAAGTGAAAATTCAGGAAAAAATTAGCAAACTAGAAGAACACAAACTCTTTGTGTAAACTCTACCTAATTGACAAGCTGATTTCTGAAACATGCATGGACCGGCAGCTTCAAAACAGCTTGCATTTAAGACCAAAAGAACTAAAGTCTATGTTGTTCAGACAAGACAGAGTTAATAGTTTGAATTTAATTTAATAAAAGAAGGACATAATACATTTTGGAGAAATATAACAGAACCAAGAGTGTCTAAAACATACGTAAAACGTGCCCAGAAATTGTGATTAATACATTGTAAATACTTTGGAAAAAATTTAATTTCTTTGAAAAGTTTATTTTTGTGTAGTGACACTTTAGGAGTATTTGGTAAAGCTCAAACTCTAATCTCAATCTCACTGTGCTGGGAAACACCTGAAATCTTTGCTAGTTCTTTCAGCGTCCAGGCACTGTCTCTGCCCAACTCCCAGACTGTCTTCCATGTACATGCGGTTTAGTGTATAGATAAGCATTTGAGAGGAGTTTATATACAGATTCTGAAGCTTGCTCTCCTTGCAGCTCCTTTCTTTATAGGGTTCTGGTATCTTATGATTTTCCTGCTGATCTGACAACCTTGAAAACTGTCTTCTGACATGTGTAGCCAATAAAAATAGCCCAATCTTGGGCAAAAATTGCAGATATTCATATCTTACATAATGACATTCTCATCTTCAAAAGTTTACTTCCATCTAGCTTCTCCCTACTTTTAGTAAATCTACAGTTCTATTAAATAGCATTTTTAAAAACAATATTTTGCCTAAATTATATACATATATATATTTTATCTATGCCAAGATTAATCTAACCAAGTTATTCCATAATTACTGGAAGCTCCCATTGCTCAAAGTGTTGTACCACTCTACATATTTTATTGCAGTCAATATAATTTTCTCTGTCTATGACTATGTAGAAACTTACTAGGGTCCATCTAACTAAGGTATACATAGAAAAGTAAAACAGAAAACGAGGAGGTCAAACTACCATCAATAATTTTACTACAATATGTTTATCATGCATTTAAATATTTAGTTATCTTTCAATTTTCCAAATTCTTATTGAAGACTAGAAAGCATCAACTAATTCTTTATATGTGACTCTAAAAACCCAGAATATTTTTCTCTCTCTTTAATTTTAACTGTTATCCATAATTTCCTGTCTCTATAACTGATACATGTCATACTTTATTTTGGAAAAATGAAAGTGTACAATTTCACAGTAATCACTGTGGCAAGCAGATCTTGGAAATAAAACGAGGGGGAAATAAAAACAGAGGATAAAGAAAGGGACTTCCTAACTCTGTATCCTAGAAGCTTCTGAACATTACTTTTGGTTATTACCTTGTGGTTTTCCATAAACTTCTAAAAAAGGGAAGAAGGGGAAGGTCTTTTTTAGTGAAAAATGGA
>NW_007737938.1:2340-24278 GCF_000696425.1 Galeopterus variegatus | reverse complement strand
TTCTGCCCTTTCTTTGATATTTTCCTGTGTTCTCTGTCGGTATGATAATCCTTGTTTCAGCTTAGTTTGTACAAATAGAAGGGAAAATGAATGGTAACCCTACATATACCCAAACATCACATAAGTCATAATTAAAGAAATCAAAGGTAAGTAACTGTTTGTTTATTTATATTTGTTATTTATGATGAATGCATTAAGTCCACAGAAATCTAGTTTTTGTGTTTAAAAAAGCCTATAGAGTATTAAAAAATAATATTAAAATAAGAAATACTTTGATCAGCATATATTTAATCTAAAGAAGTCAACAATAATAGAGAATAAATTAAGCCTAAAATGTCACTGATTCTTTTCTATGGTAGATAGACTCTAGAATAATTAATGCCCAGTGATTCCCACCTCTTCGTATCCATTCCCTTGTGTCTACTTACTTTGAGTGTAGGCTGAACTAGTGACTTCTAACTAAGAGAAGTAATGAGGTGGTACTACTGAGATTAGGTTACAAAAAAACTGTGCCTTCTTGTGCACCTTTTTCTCTTGTTCTCTCTTGGAGTCCTCACTGTGAGAGGAGTAACCTAACACACTGTAAACTACTCTATGGTGAGATCCATGTGTCAAAAAAGTGATGTCTCTGGCCAACAGCTAGTTAGGACCTGAGCCCTGACAATAGCCACATGAGTGTGCTTGGAGGCCAATCTACCTCTGGTCAAAACCTGAGATGACTGTAGCCCTCTCCAACACTTTCATCGCAGCCTTGTGAGTAATCCTGAGCCAGAATTATAGTTAAGCCACTCCCAGAATCCTGACTTAGAATCTGTGAGGTAATAAATATTATAAGATACTATGTTTTGGGGTATTCGAAATGCAGTGGTGATAACAAATATACTGTCCTATTAAGCATTCTCTAAGAGATTTTTGTTTTTTCCTTTTTGTCTTTTTTACTGACCGGTAACAGGATCGCAACCCTCGGTGTCGCACCCGTACTAGGGACCGGCAACGGGATCGCAACCCTCGGTGTTGCGTTTGCACCGCACTCAGCCAGTGAGCGGGAACCGGTCTCCACATGGAATCCAAACCCTCAGTGGGAGCGCCGCACTCTCCAGTGCGCCACCGGGCCGGCCCAGAGATTTCTTAATTAAACACAATAACTCTTCTAACAATCATAGCAACTTCATTTTAGTTACATTGGAAGTTGAAAACTGAGATAGTTTAGTATGGATCTCAGGGGGAGGAGCTGCAACAGATAAGGGTAGTGATAATATCAAGAAAACAAACACTCACTCATTTAAAAAATATTTACTAAGCACCTATCATTTTCCAAACCTTGTGAAGAGCTCTCCAGATACATGACACCTGCCATCATGAATCTTTCAGTATAATAATGAGTAAAGGCAATTATAATTTAGGTTTTTGGGGTGTTACAATAGGGGTGCAAGGAGAAACTCTCCATACAATGAATGGTTGATGAGTTTCAAGTTTATAATGAAAAAATATCCAATGAAGGGTGTTCTGCCAATTTGGAAACAATAACTTGATATCTAACATGAAGAAAACAGGAGGAACTCATGTAAAAAAAACAAGCTACTAAACATGGGATTTAGGGAACAAAATGCATAGAAGTCATGTGATTTTGGTCAGGTAACTAAATACAAGGGTACTTCAAATAGTTCATGGAAAAATAAAGTTAAAAGATAATATGAATTTTTCCATGAACTTTCTGAAGTACCCTCACAGGTGCTTTGATTTCCATATCTGATAAAAGAGATAATTATGATGAGCCTACTTTTTTTTCAGTTTTATGTGTCAATTGGGTTGGTTATAATCCCTAGTTATTACTTTTCTTCTTATTATTAAAACAATTGATCGTACATATCTGTGTCAGTGGCATACAGCACTGAAAATCAATACATCTGTGCATTATGTGATGCTCAGATCAGAAATATTAGTATGTTCAATATTACACAGTCTAGTCACTTTTGGTGGCCTTTTACCAATTTCTCACTCACTGCTACTCCCTCTCCTCGTTTCCCACCTCTGGTGTCCTCAGTACTGCAATCTCATTTTTAAAGTTCAGTAGATTATTGTTTTTGTTGTATTTTTCTTTCATTTTTAATATTTACTTGTTTTTTAACTCCCATTTATGAGTGAGGACATGTGGTATTTCTCTTCCTGTGTCTGGCTTCCTTCACTTAACAATTTTATCTAAGTTCATCCATGTTGCTGTGAACATCAGAATTTCATTCTTTTTATATCAGAGTAGTATTTCATTGTGTATATACACCGCATTTTCCTTATCCAGTCATATGTCAATGGAAATTTAGGTTGGTTCCATATCTTGGCTATTGAATACAGAGCTGTGATAAACATGGGAGTGCAGGTATTCCTTCAACATGATAATTTCCATTCCTTTGGGTATATACCTAGAAGTGGGATTGCTGAATCGTGTGTGGCAGTTCTATCTGTATTGTTTTAGGAACATCAATGAAACACTATGAAAAACATTATGAAATGTTTTTCATAATGGCTGCACTAATTTATAGTCCCACCAATAGTGTAGGAAGGCTCCCCTTTCTCCTCATCCTCACCAGCGTTTGTTATTCTCTGTCTTTTTGATAATGGCCAGTCTAACTGGGGCGAGGTGACATCTCAATGTGGTTTTGATTTGCATTTCCCTGATGATTAGTGATGTTGAACACTTTTTCATGTGTCTGTTGGCCATTTGTGTATCATCCTTTGAGAAATGCCTATTCAGCTCCTTTGCCCATTTTTTAATTTGGTTACATGTTTTTCTACTATTAAGTTGTTTGAGTTCCTTGTATATTTTGGGTATTAATCCCATGTCAGATGTGTAGTTTGCAAATATATTCTCCCATTCTGTAGGTTGCCTTTTCAATCTGTGAATTGTTTCTTATGCTGTTCAGAAGCTTTTTGGTTTAATATAATCCTATCTGTTTATTTTTTCTTTTGTTGCCTGTGCTTTTGAGTCTTATTCATAATGTCTTTGCCTGGTCATACTTCCTGAAGTTTTCTTTTCAGAGTTTTATAGTTTCAGGTCTTATATTTAAGTCTTTAATCCATTTTGAGTTGATTTTGGCATATGGAGAGAAGTAAGGGTCTAATTTTATTTCACTACATCCAATTTTCTCAGCACTATTTATGGAAGAGACAGTCTTTTCCCCAATGTATGTTCTTGGTGCCTTTGTCAAAGATTAGTTGGCTGTAAGTACGTGAGTTGATTTATGGGTTCTCTATTCTGTTCCATTAGTACAAGTGCCTATTTTAATGCCAGTACCATGATGTTTTGGTTATTATAGCTCTGAAGTATAATTTAAGGTAGGGTAGTATAATACCTCTTGCTTTAGTTTTTTTTTTTTTTTTTTTTTCCTTTAGGATTGCCTTGGCTATTCTGAGTCTTTTGTTGTTCTATATGAATTTTAGGATTTTTTTTTCTATTTCTGTGAAGAACATCACTGGTATTTTCATGGGGATTGCATTGAATGTGTAGACGGCTTGGGCTGGCATGCACATTTTCACAAAGTTAATTCTTCCAATCTAAGATCATGGACTCTCTTTCCAGATTTTTGTGCCTCTTTAAATTTTTCCAACAGTGATTTGTAATTCTTATTGTAGAGATTGCTCAACTTATTGGTTCAATTTATTCCTAGGTACTTAAATTGGCTAGCTTTCTTCATTTCTTTTTCTGCTAGCTTGTTATTGGAGTATGAATATGTTACTGATTTTTGCTTCTTAATTTTGTATCCTGTGACATTTCTGAAATCATTTATCAGCTCTAAGAGTTTCACTTATTTATTTATTTATTTATATTTATTTTAAATTTTATTTTATTTTGTCAATATACAATGTGGTTGATTATTGTGGCCAATTACCAAAACCTTCCTCCCTCCTCCCTCTCTCCCCTCCCTTCCAAGAACCTCCTATCTGTTCGCTTGTTGTATCAACTTCAAGGAATTGTAATTGTTGTGTATTCTTCTCTACCCCCCAGTTTATTTGTGTATTTATTTATTTATGTTTATCTCCCACAAGCAATTGAGAATAATGTGCTATTTCTCTTTCTGTGCCTGACTTGTTTGTGAGGTTTTTTTTTTTGTAGAGTCATTAAGTTTTTTTATAACATAAGATCATGTCATCTGGAAACAGGGATAGTTTGACTTATTTCCAAGGTGGATGCACTTTAATTCTTTCTTTATTTCTTTCTCTTGTCTGATTGTTTTGCCCAGTGATTCCAGCACTGTTAACTAGGAGTGGGGAGAGTGGTCATCTTTGTCTTGTTCTTCTTCTTAAGGAAAAAAAAAAAAAAAACACTTACAATGTTAGTGGCAATGAGTATATCTTATATGGCTTTTATAGTATTGGTATGCTTTCCTTCTATGACTGATTTACTGAGAGTTTTTACCATGAAGGGATGTTAAACTTTGTCAAATATTTCTTTCTCTGTCTGTTGAGATAATCATATGTTTTGTTCCTTGGTTTTGTTGATGTGGTGTATCACATTTATTGACTTGCACATGTTGGACCATCTTTTCATCCCTGGGATGAATCCCATTTCATTGTGGCATATAATTTTTTTGATGTATTGCTATATTTTGATTGCTAACATTTTGTTGAGTATTTTTGTGTCTATCTTCATCAGAGATATTTACCTGTAGCTTTCTCTTTTTGTTTTCTTTGTCTGTTTTTGGTATCAGGGTATTGCTGGCTTCATAAAATGAGTTTGGTAGACTAGCCTCTTTTTCAATATTAATAAAATGAGTTTGAAGAGAATTAGAATTAAGTCCTCTTTAACTATGTGTTAGAATTCAGCAGTAAAGCCATCTGGTCCTGGGCTTTTCTTTGTTGGAAGACTGTTGATTACGGCTTCAATCTCATTTCTTGTTATTGGTCTATTCAGGTTATGTATTTCTTCTTGGTTCAGTCTTGGTTTATATGTGTGCAAAAATTTATCCATTTTCCAAATTTTCAAATTTGTTGGCATGTAGTTGTTTGTAATAGCATCTAATGATTCTTTGTATTTCTTGGTATTGGTTGTAATATCTCCTTTTTCATTTCTGATAATGTTTACTTAGATCTTTTCTCTTCTTTTTGCAATTAGTGTAACTAATGGATTGTCTATTTTGTTTACCTTTTCAAAAAAACACAACTTTTTGTTTCACTGAACTTTTTTGTCACTTTTGTGTCTCTATTTCATCTAGTTCTACTCTTATCTTTTTAAATTTATTTTATTTATTTATTATGAATATTCATGAGATACAAAGCTGATTGTCAACACTCCTGCACATGATGTGAGAGCCAGATTCATACTGAGGGCATACCCATTGCCAGAAATTACTTTTGTACCCTTTGTCCACTCTGAATTATCTCCCAAACTCAATCAACCTCCCCCTCTCCCCTCCACTCCAATTTGTAGCCCTAGGAATGTTCCCTCCCTCTACTGGATCATTGCACTGCTGTGGTCTTGATATCCTGCCTTCCTTTCTCTCTTAGCTCCCACATATGAGTGAGCACATGCAGTATTTATCCCTCTGTGCTTTGCTTGGTTCACGCAACATAAGTTTCTTCAGGTTCATCTATGTTGTTGCAAATGGGAATATTTCATTCTTTTTATGGCAGAGTAGTATTCCATAGTGTATATATACCACAGTTTCCTCATCCAATCATCTATTGATGGACATTTAGATTGGTTCCACACCTTGACTATTGAAAACAGAGCTGCAATAAACATGGCAGTGCAGGTGTCTCTTCAACATGATGATTTCTATTCTTCTGGGTGTATACCCGGAAGCAGGATTACTGGATTATATGGAAGATTGATCTGTAGTTTGAGAAACATCAAATTGTTTTCGAAAGAGGTAGTACTAATTTACAGTCCCACCAACAGTGCAGTAGTGTTCCCTTCTCTCCACACCCTTGAGAGCATTTCTTATTCACCGTCTTTTTGATTATAGCCAGTCTAACTGGAGTGAGGTGGTATCTCAGTGTGGTTTTAATTTGCATTTCCCTGATGACTAGTGATGTTGAGCATTTTTCATGTATCTGTTGGCCATTTGTATGTCTTGCTTTGAAAAATGTCTATTCAGCTCCTTTCCCCGTTTTTTAATTGGATCATTTATTTTTTTACTGTCTAATTGCTTGAGTTCTACGTATATTCAGATGCATAGTTAGCAAAACTTTTCTCCCACTCAGTAGGTTGTCTTTTCGCTCTGCTGATTGTTTCTTTTTCTGTGCAGAAACTTTTTAGTTTGCTGTATTCCCATTTGTTTATTTTTTCTTTTGCTGCTTGTGCTTTCGGGCTCATGTTCATAAAGCCCGTGTCTTGAACTAACTGCTGAAGTGCTTCACCTATATTTTCCCTTAGTAATTTTACAGTTTTGGGTCTTATACCTAGGTCTTTAATCCATTTTGAGTTGATTTTACTGTATGGTGAGAGATGCATATCTAGTTTCATTCTTCTGCATATGGATATTCAGTTTTCCCAGCACCACTTGTTGAAGAGGCAATCATTTCTCCAATGTAGACTTTTGTTGCCTTTGTCTAATATCAGATGGCTATATGTCTGAGGAGTGATTTCTGGGTTCTCCATTCTACTCCCCTGGTCTGAATTTCTATTTTTATACCAGTACCATGCTGTTTTGGTTACAACAGCTTTGTTGTATAATTTGAAGTCAGGTGGAGTTATGCTTCCAGCTTTGTTTTTTTGCTTAGTATTGCTTTGGCTATTCAGGTCTTCTGTTTTTCCATATGAAAGGTAAGACTGTTTTTCCATTTCTCTGAAGAATGTCATTGGTATATTGATTGGGATTGTATTGAATCAGTAGATCGCTTTGGGTAGTACAGACATTTTCACAATGTTAATTCTTCCAAACCAAGAGCATGGAATATCATTCTATCCTTTTTGTGTCTTCTTCAATTTCTTTCAGAAATGGTTTGTAATTCACATTTCAGAGGTCTTTCACCTCCTTGATTAAATTGATCCCTAGGTATCATTTTTTTTTTATGGCAATTGCAAGTTGGCTTACTTTATTTCTCTTTCTGTTAATTCATTATTTGAGTATATAAGTGTTACTGATTTGTGGGCATTTATTTTGTATCCTGCAATGCTACTGAAGTTATTAACCAGCTCTGAGAGTTTTTTGATAGAATCTTTAGGTTTTTCTGTATTAGTATCATGTCATTTGCAAATAGGGGAAAGTTTGACTTCATGTTTTCCAATCTGGATTCCCTTTATTTCTTTATCTTGCCTGATTTCTCTAGCCAGTACCTCCAGTACTATGTTGAATAGAAGTGGTGAGAGTGGATATCCTTGTCTTGTCCCTGTCCTTAAGAAGGCCTTCGATTTTTCCCCATTCAGAATAATACTGGTGGTGGGCTTGTCATAAAAGGCTTTTATTGTGTTAAGATATTTTCCTTCTGAACCTAATTTATTGAGAGCTTTTATTATGAAGGAATTTTGAATTTTGTCAAATGATTTTTCAGTGTCTATGGAAATAATCATACAGTCTTTGTCCTTGAGCTTGTTGATGTGATGCATCATGTTTATTTACTTTCATATGTTGAACCATCCTTGCATCTCTGGCATGAATCCCACCTGATCATAGTGTATAGATTTTTTAATATGGTGCTGTATTCTAATTGCTAAAATTTGTTGAGGATCTTAGCATCTAGGTTTTTCAAGTATACTGGCCTGTAATTTTGTTTTTTTGTTGTGTCTTTATCTGGTTTTGGTATCAGAGTTATGTTGGTCTCATAGAATGAGTTTGGGAGAGTAGCATCTGTTTCAATTGTTTGGAATAGTTTCATAAGAATGGGTATTAACTCCTCCTTAAAAGTTTGGTAGAATTCAGCTGTAAAGCCATCCAGACCCAGAATTTTTTTTGTTGAAAAATTGCTAATTACTGCTTCAATCTCCTTGCTTGTTATTGGTCTGTTCAGGTTTTCTATCACTTCTTGGTTCAGTCTTGGTATGTGTGTCTAGAAACTTATTCATATTTTCCAGATTTTCCAACTTGTTTTCATACAGTTGTTTATAATAGTCTCTAATGATTCTTTGTTTTTCTGTGGTATCAGTTTCTGATTTTTTTTTTTTTTTTTTTTGCTTCTGATTTCTGTTATTTGGATCTTCTCTCTCCAATTTTTTGTTAGTCTAGTTTATGGTGTGTTATTTTGTTTTTCTTCTCAAAAAAACCCCTTTTAGTTTTGTTGATCTTTTCTACTGTTTTGGGGTCTCTATTTCATTTAGTTCTATTCTGATCTTAATTATTTCTTTACATCTACTGCCTTTAGGTTTGGATTATTTTTGTTTTTCAAGTTCTTTGAGGCATATTGTTAGGTCATTTATTTGGATTCAAGTTCTTTGAGGCATATTGTTAGGTCGTTTATTTGGAGTCTTTCCATTTTTTTGATATAAGCATTTACTGCAATACATTTGCCTCTTAATACTGCTTTTTCAGTATCCTACAGGTTTTGGTATAAATTCTAAACAATAGAAATTTTTTGATTTCCTGTTTAATTTCTTCTTGTACCCATAGGTCCTTCAGGAGCCTATTATTTATTTTCCATATATTTGTATAGCTTCCAGCATTTTGCTTATTGTTTATCTCCAGTTTTAGTCCACTGTGGTCTGAAAAGAAACAGTTTTTCTAAGTTTTCTGTGGCTAGATTTGTGACCTAATATGTGGTCTATCCTGGAGAATGTACCATGAGTTGATGAGAAGAAAGTGTATTCTTTAGCTGTAGGGTGAAATGGTCTGCATATATCTGACAAGTCCAGTTGATCTAGGGTGTAGATTAAATCCTGTGTCTCTTTGTTGACTTGTTGCTTGGAAGTCCTGTCCCACACTGAGAAATGGGTGTTCAAATCACCCATTGTTAATGTATCAGGTCCTGTCTCCTTCTTTAGGTCTAAGAGTTTTTGCTTGATATATCTGGCTGCTTTGGCATTGGGTACATACATTGTTAAGACTGTTATGTCTTCTAGCTGGATAGTTCCCTTTACCATTATGTAATGGCCTTCTTTGTCTTTTTAAAGGTTTTTTGGTTTAAAGTCTATTTTGTCTGATATAAGAATAGATACTGCTGCTTGTTTTTGCTTTACATTTACATGGTATATCTTTTTCCATCCCTTCACTTTTAGTCTATGTATGTGTTTACAGGTGAGGTGGATCTCTTGAAGACAGCATATAGTTGGGTCTAGCTTTTTAATCCAGTCAGTTAGCCTGTGCCTTTTGATTGGGGAATTTAGTCCGTTTACATTTAGAGTAGTTATTCAGAAGTGTTGTTTAATTCCTGTCATTTAATTGCTACTTGTTTAGGTGGTTTATATATCTTTTGATCATTATTTCCACTTTTATATCTCTTCTTCAATGTGAGTTGGGAATTTAAGATGGAATGATTTACCTTCTTTCTTTTTCTTGCTGGCATTTTTGTTTTAACTGTGAGTTTTGCTCTTTCTTGTATATTCATGATGATGGTCACCATTATTCAGATTCCAGATGAATGACTCCCTTGAGAATTTCTTCCAAGGCTGGTCATATGGTGAACTCCCACAACTTTAGCTTGTCTGAGAAATACACTATTTCTCCCTCTTTTCTGAAGGAGAGCCTTGCTAGTTGAAGAATTCATTGCTTGCAGCTTTTCCTTTCAGTATTTTGAATATATAGTTCTACTTTCTTCTGGCCTGTAGGGTTTCAGTTGATAAGTCTGCTGTTAGTTTGATGGGGGTTTCCCTACAAGTGACCTGACACTCTTCTCTTGCCGCTTGTAGAATTCTCTCTTTGTCTTTGAGCTTTGCTAATTTAGCTATAATATTTCATGGAGAGGATCTTTTTGGGTTGAATCTGTTTGGGGACCTTTGAGTTTCCTGGATTGAAAGATCTGTATCCTTCCATACACCTGGGAAGTTTTCTGTTACTATTGCCTTGTGTAGGTTTTCAATACCTTTTCCTTTCTCCTGACCTTCAGGAATACCCTTAATTCGGATGTTAGAGCTCTTGAGGTTGCCTTTTATCTCTCTTAGGTTTTCCTCAATATTTTTAATTATTTTTTTCCTTTTTTTTGTCTGCCCAAATTATTTCAAGAAGACCATCTTCAAGCTCTGAAATTTTTTCTTCTACTTACTCTATCCTGCTGTTCAAGCTCTCAGTTGTGTTTTATTATTTCATTGTAGTTCTTCTCTCATCTTAATTATTTCTTTCCATCTACTAATTTGTGGATTGAATTGTTCTTGTTTTTCCCATTCTTTGAGGTATAGCATTAGGCTTTTATTTGAAATATTTCTATTCTTTTGATGTAAGCATTTGCTGTAATAAACTTCCCTCTTATTACCACTTTTTCAGTATCAGACAGGTTTTGACATTACATGACTTTATTATCATTCATTTCTAGAATTTTTTGATTTTCTATTTATTTTTTTCTTTGACTCATAGGCTGTTCAGGAGCATGTTTAATTTCCATATATTTGTATACTTTCTAGAGTTTCATTTGCTGTTGATATCTAGTTTTAATCCATTGGAGTATGAAAAGATACTTGAAATGATTTCAACTTTTTAAAATTTGCTGACACTTCATTTGTGACCTAACATGTGGAGTATCCTGGAGAATACTCCATGTCCTGATGAGAAGAATATATATTCTGTAGTTGTTGGACAAAATTTTCTGTAGATAACTGCCAGGTCCAATTGATCTAAAGTTTAGTTTAAGTCCTTTGTTTCTCTGTTGATTTGTTTCTTAGATAATCTACTCAATGCTGAGAGAGGAATGTTCAAGTCCCCAACTATTACTGTATTTGGGTGTGCCAGTGCTAGGTGAATATATATTAATGATTGTTATGTCTTCTTAATCAATCCCTTTATCATTATATAATGGCCTTCTTTGTCTCTTTTTATGGTTTTAGGTTTAAAGACTCTTTTTTCTGATATCGGAATAGCTACTCCTTGATCATTTTTGGTTTCCTTTTACATGGCATATATTTTTGTATTCCTTCACTGTTAGTCTGTGTGTGTCTTTACTAGTGAGGTGAGTCTCTTGGAGACTTCATACAGTTGGACCTATCTTTTTAATCCGTTCAGTCTGTCTCTGTCTTCTGAGTGAGAAATTTAACCTATTTACATTTAGAGTTATTATTGGAAGGTATTGTCTTATTCCGGGCATTTTATCAATTTTCTTTGGATGTTTTAAATATTTTTTGTTCCTTTCTTCCACTTTTATTGTTTGTCTTTGATGTTTGTTGGTTTTTTTGAGGTGGTAAGATACAGATTCTTTCTCTTTGTCATTTGCATTTTTATTCTGCCAGTTGGTTTTTTTTGTTTGTTTGTTTCTTGTGTATTCATGGTAATGAGCATTGTTTTGCAAATTCCAGATACAGGATTCCCTTGAGAATTTCTTGCAGTGATTGTCATGGGGTGGTGAACTCCAACAATTTTTGCTGCTCTGGAAAATATACTATTTGTCCCTCATTCCTGAATGATAGCCTTGCCCACTGAAGTATTCTTGGCTGGCAGAGTTTTGTTTTGTTTTGTTTTGTTTGTTTGTTTGTTTTTATAGTATTTGGATTGTATCCTCCCATTTTCTTTTGGCCTATAGGGTTTCTGTTGAGAAGTCTGCTGTTATTCTGAGGGTCACTTGATGGTTTTCTCTTGTTGTTTTGGGGATTCTCTTTTTGTCTTTGAGGTTTGCCAGTTTGTCTATAATTCATCTCAGTGAGGACCTTTTTGGATTGAATCTGTTTGTGGATCTTTGAGCTTCCTAGATCTGAAAGTCCATGTCTTTCCATATACTTGGGAGGTTTCCCATTATTATTTCATTGAGTAGGTTTTCAAGGCTTTTTCCTTTCTCCTCCCCTTCTGGAACACCCATGAGTTCAGTGTTGGTATGCTTTATGTTGTCTGCTAGCTCTTTTAGATTTCCTTCATTTTTAAAAAAATCCTTTTTTTCATTTTTGGCCCCCCAGGGTATTTCAAAAAGACCATCTTCATTATAAGAAGTACTTTCTTCTGGTTGCTCAAACCTGCTGCTTATGCTCTAGGTTGTATTTTTTGTTATTGAATGAATCCTTCTGTTCCAGTAGTTCTCCTACATTCCTTTTTAAGGTTTTAATGTCTTTGTAAATTTCCTCCTTCAGATTCTGGATACCCTTTTTGAGTTCATTGTTTTGTCTAAGTGAGTCTTCTTGTATCTCACTGAGTTTCCTTTAGATTGTTACTCGGAATTCCTTTTCAGTTATTTCAGTCTTTCTGCCGTATGGGGTCTGGTATTTGAGAATTATTGTATTTAATATAGTATTGTTTTTTCATGTTTCTAGTATTTCTATGTTGCTGTCTGGTCATCTGGTAAAACAGTTGCTTGTTCTATTACTCTGGAGTGGGCTTTGAGGAGAGATACTTCCTCCTGAAGATGTGTTTTATACTGACAATTGAGTGGGGTGTTTTAGTACTGGTTCCAAGTAGACACAGTAGTTTAGTGTCTGTGTGGGAACTTCAGTTTTATTCGGAGCAGGAATTGCCTCTATGGCCTAGACACCAGGGAACTTAGTGATTCCTTGCTGAGGTTAGTGACACTGTTGGTTCATTGAGTATGTGGGTGAGTTCTTCAGTTCTTGGAAGAAGGATGTGTTGCTCTTTGGCAGGGGTTTATGACATTGAGCAGGCTTGTTGGCAGCTTGGCTACTGTCCCCTGACTCTGATGGGTGCACTGGGCTATACTGGAGCTCATCAGTTTGAATGGTAACCCTGGGCAGGGGAGGGTTATTTTTCCTACAGGCAGAGGTTCCTCCTGAGACCTTGCTTCCCTTGGTTAGGAGATGGGGTGGTGGTGATTTGGAATTATTTTCCTTACTCTGTTTGGGTACCCTAAGCTTTGAAGTCTTGGGGAAGTCTATTGTTTCTCTACTCAGATCAAGGCAGTCTCATGGGCTGTGCACATAATCCTCACCTACAGCTTTTTTTAGTTTATGTGGCAGCATAATTCTCCCTGTGGTCTGGGTCACTGGATCATGGGTCTGTGCTCACTCACCTTTCCTCCTGGGTCCCACTGGTGACTCTCCTTCTGTCAATGTCATTGAGTGGTGAGTGGGCTGTGTATAAGGTGTTGGTGGCTGCTGCTGCAGCACGTAGCCACCCTTGCAGCCCCAGTTGCTGTGGTGGTGGCTGTGACACACCACAAGTGTGGCACTGATGTCTGCGGTAGCAACAGGGAGCACGATTGCCATCAGTTGGGTTGGGGGACATGCTTCCCATGACTGGCAAGGTACCTGGGTGCACTGCTGCCATCAGTTGGGCAGGCAGGGCCCATTTATTCAATCAAACACTAACCTAAGTGTTGCTGTGAAGACCTTAATAACATAGATTGGTCTCATCCAATCAGTTGAAAGACCTTAAGAGCAAAACTGATGTTTCTTCCCTGGTTATGTACTAAATCTAATAGCAAGTGTCCTTTTAACAAACAGAATAGGACAAGGGACTGATGCTGTGGTTCCAGGTGGCCATTCATGTCTTCATCACATTTGTCAAGAGGAGCAGCATGGTCTTCATGGTGTTCATGACATATGATGATGAGTAGTCTACACAGATGGCTCAAATTATCTGCAAGTTTCTCCTGGGATCAGGGTAGGGAATCTTTGGGGTGATTTCCCACTAGCTAGCATATTCACCCTGGGCCTCAAACCATCTTCCAAAGCTGGAGGGGTGTCTGTATACAGAAGACCCTGCAGCCTCCAATAAAGGGTAATGCTCAGTGGCTCCACACAGACATCAATAAATCCTCAAAACCACCTAAGACTGTCAAACAATAAACCCTTGTATTCTCCCTTGAGTGCCATGTGCCAACAAGAATTAAATGGCCTCCGATGAGACTTTTTTAAAGTATTATACGGAGGCTCAAAAAACCATAGATGTACAAATGCACTTAGCCAAAAAAAATATTACACATATATTTATTAGATTACTAGTCATTTACTATACCCTGGGCACTCTAAAATAAATCACAATAGAAAAGGCAGAGACTGTCTTTAAGAAGCTTATTCAGATGAAATGCAAAAAGGAGAGGTGGTCAGCAAGAATAACCACTACAATGTGCCAAAGCATGAACATTTCCTTACAATGACTACAAAAGTGGGGGGCACATTTCTGCAAAATGATCTTGGCTCCTTTTATAAAAGGTTGATATAACGCACCTTTAACTAATACAATGCATGTTGAGTGGCCTGGAATGTCACCACCTCCAGGTGCACTGGATACAGGAAGGATCCAGATATTTAAGATCCTTTACCTCAGGACACTTACTTTGAAAGCAATATGTGCAGTAGTTATTCAAATTTGGCTTTGAAAACTGGTGTCATCAATTACATTATGTATGGCTTTGGGTAGTTCCTTGACTAATAAAAATCTTATTTCCTCAGGTATAGAATATGAAAAATAACATTTACCTTGTTTTCCTCTTGACAAGATTTGATGAGATAAGATATTAAAATATACTTTATTCAATGTTTGGCACTTAGCAAACATGTAATGCTTTATAATTTTTGTACTTTATTCTTCTTGTATTACCCCTCAGAGACATATTGACTAAACATTTCTATAGCTTGTAATAAGGTGTGTTAACCAAGGCTTCTAGCCAAACAGGTACTTTATTCAATGTTTGGCACTTAGCAAACATGTAATGCTTTATAATTTTTGTACTTTATTATTCTTGTATTACCCCTCAGAGACATATTGACTAAACATTTCTATAGCTTGTAATAAGGTGTGTTAACCAAGGCTTCTAGCCAAACAGAAAAATTTAGTGATCTTGAAATCTTTTAAACACAAATCCCTTCAGAATCACTTCTGATTACATAGTTTTGCAGAATTCCAGAATGATGTTACATTGCTTTAAATACAGTATATTTCTTATGACTCTAATGTGCAGGTGCTGAAACACCCTCCCCAATTTCAAGGCTCCCTCAAGAACCCTCTTCTGTTCACCTTCTTTCCATCCAAACTGTGTCTCGTGCATCTCAACAGGGTTTTTCTCATTCTACAGACAGCACATCTTCTTCATGATCTAGATTCTGTGGCTCTGTATTCCTCTGGACTGTGAATGACATTTTCACTTGATTCCATGTTCTCTACCCTTTCTCCAATTTCTGGTTCAAAACCATGAGCTTTGGGCTTGAATTTTATCTGAAACAGACTCACTCTATGTCATTGGGAAAAATCATTGCATTTTTTAAACCTTGACATTTTCACTTCATCATGAGGACAACATAATAACTTTTCTGTGACAATTGCATGTGGTTGTTTAGATGGACTAACACAGAGCTTTGAGGATATTTAATAAATTGCAAATGTTGATATTATCATCATCATCAACATCACATAAATGCATAGACAACTAAGGAGAATGTGGAAATTGTAGAAAACTCATGAAATGACACGGTTCAGGACCAGTTTATTGCCGTACTTAAAATCACTGATTCTGAAGTCAGACTATGTGACTTCAACTTTTTTCTGATTAACTCTGTGCTATTTGATAAGTGACATTTAATTTAAGCTTGTTTTTTCATCAGTAATTTGTAGGATAATGATAATAGTTTCCACTTTAATTCGGTTTGAGAGTTAAAGGAAATAATACCCATTAAGGCTCTTAGAAAGGTGACAGGATCATAGTAATTGCTCAAAATAAATATACTGGGTTTTATGAAGGTGATATATCACATCATATATTTTAAAATTTTATATGAAAATTGTCGGTTTATTTTTTAAATTTTATTAATATGTATTGCGTATATTTAAGGAGTGCAACATATTTTGATATGTACACACATAGTGATTACTATAGTCAAGTAAATTAACATATATCCATTATCTCACATAGTTATATCTTTGTATGTACATGGTAATAGAACCTGAAATCTACTCTCTTGGCAAATTTCTAGGATACAGAATTCTTAACCAAAGACGTCATGCTGTACATTAGTTTTCTAGACATTCATCCTATGTAACTGTAATTTCACATCCTTTAGCTAACATCTCCTTATATTTTCTCCCTCCCTAAACTTGTAACCACCATTGTACTCTCTATTTCTATGAATCTGACTTTTAAATATTTCATTATATTTCACAAATAAGTAAGATCATGTGGTATTTGTCTTCTTTGTCTGAGTTATTCACTTAGGATAATGTCCTCCAGGTTCATCAATATTGTCATAAATGGCAAAATCTCCTTCTTTACTAAGGCTGAATAACATTGCATGTCATATCTGCACCTCCGTCTGCACTTCTGTGTTCATTGCAGCATCATTCAGAACAGCCAATACAATAAAACGACCTGAGTGTCCATCTATGGATGAATGAATAATGAAAATGTCTTTGGTTTCTTGATTGAAGTTTCATGCACTGTCAATACATTTTCAAGATGCTCTTCTCTATAGCATTTACCCATTTTTGTAACATGGTCTTCAGATATAATTTTGTGTGTGGGAGGGGGAGTTAAATTCTCTTTTAGAAGTCATCTTTATATTTATTTATTGGTCATTATGTTTCATCATTTAATACTATGAAAATAAACTAAGATCAAATTAATTATCAGAAATTCATGGTTGGCAAAGTACATTTTCTCATTCCTTTATTTGAAGTCTTCAGATTCCAAGAGTGAATTTCAAATGATATTTTCCTTTAGACCTCATGTAATAAATACCTTCCATGCTCAAGCCCAGACGTTTTTTCAGAACTATTTTAGAATCCAAAAATTTCACAAGTTAATAAATACTGGTAAATCAGATCTTTTGCCACTGGGAAAAACAATCTCACCTGAAAGTTGCTTTAATTCAAGTTCCTTACAAGTCTTTTTCTGTATCAGTGTGGTGGGGGTAGAGATGGTGAAATGGTGAGTGAACTGTCCTTCTTTAAGTACTTTTTTGAGCTGTTTGTCAGGTATTCATAGTTTTATAACAGGGGGAAGTGGGGGAAGTATGATAGCCCCCTACCCCTAGTGTTACTTGCTTTTGGCATTCTTTCTTATCTGAAATTTTTACCTATCACAAGCAGCCTCTGTCATAATCATTAAACTTTTCATTTTTAATAAAATCTAGATCAATGGCTGCCTTATTTGCAGTGTTTTTATTATTCTCCCTTCTAAAAGTAATTAAAAATAAAGTAGGTTTATAACATACTACATTTTCAATAAGACTTTGCAAACCACTGAGACCATAGTAGCCATTTAATAAAAGATACATGCTTCACAGATTTTCACAGATTTAAAAAGCAGCTGTGTCTTCCAGAGGTGGTAGTATTAATTAATAAATGCATCGCATTCCCATCTATAGTGGGTTTCAATTACAGTTCCTCCTTTTCACCTCTTTATATGTAGGTCTCTGGAAGTGATCACCTCTATCTTCTTTAAGAGAAACTGGAATGGCTCATTGTGAAAAACCACAGTACTGTATTTCTTCCCACTAACAGTAATCAGCCAGTAATCAGACTGTTATTAATGCTTCCAGGTTTCATTTTAATCTCATTGGCAAAGTCACATACATAAAAAATGGCAAGGCATATTTTCATTTCCTTTCAATTCTACAGCCTTAGTTCATGCCTGTTTTTTTTTTTCTTTCAAAGTTGTGTAAAAATATGAACATCTCCAAAGGTGTTTTAAATGATTGTAATTTATTATAATGGTGATTAGTGTTTAGTGAGAACATACTATATGCCTAATGGTATTCTTATAACATTAACACACTAACTGATTTTATTTTCAAAACAACTCCATGAAGTAAGCATTAACACTAGCCTTGTTTCACAGTTGAAAAATTTGAGGCACAGAGAGATAAGTTACTTGCCCAAGGTAACATTTCTATCAAAATAAGAGTCATCTCAGCTATTTGAATAAGACAATGACCTGACAGGTATGTTCTAGCTTCATTTGCTCATTTGAATGTATTTTGAGTGAGTACAGATAAATTTCAGGTGAAAAAAGTGAAAACGAAACCTCCAGTGAGGTAAATTTGTGTGTGATTTGGTAGAATCTTACATAGATAACTTCTCTCCAAGGACACACAAAGAAAACTTGTTTAAAGCCTTATGGTCTTTTTTTTTTTGGCAAATTAATTAATTAATTTATGGAAAAGCCAATTCTCAAATTCATATAAAAATGCAAGGGGCTCCAAATAGCCAAAACAATACTAAAAAACTAAATCATAGATTGTGGTCTTACATGAACCAATTTCAAAACTTACAAAGATACAGGAGCACACATGGGGTGCAGGGCAGGAGCTGTAGGCAGCCTCCACCACCTGGCAGAAGGCAGGACATACGTGGGTTCCTAGGCAGAAGCTGTGGTAATCTCTCACTGCCTGGCTAAAGGCAGGAACACACACATGATCCTAGGCAGAAGCATGCTGAAAACTCCACTTCCACATGGGTGGTCTAGCATAGCTCCCACCAGAACCACTATTGCTGCAAGGAGAGCTTAGTGCCACAGTAGCAGCCACAGCCACTGTGCAGGTGGCCCACTGCCCACTCAACTGAATTGACACAAGGAGAGTCACCAGTGGAGACTAAACAAACAAGAGGAAGTCTCTCTTCTCAAGCCCACTCCAGAGTAATAGAAGAAGCAACTGCTCTATCAGATAGACTGGTCATCTGATAGAGATACTAGAAATACAAAAACCCAAGAAAATCTGACACCACCAAAGTAATACAGTAATTCTTAAGTACCAGATTCTATAGAGCAGGAAACCCTTGAAATGACTTAAAAGGAATCCGACCACAAATCTTAAAGAAACTCAATGAGATATGAGAAGACTAAGTCAGACAACATAATGAAATGAGAAAAAAATCCAGGATATGAAAGAAGAAATTTACAAAGACATTAATACCTTACAAGGGTATGCAGCAGAATTCATGGAATTGGAAGATTCACTCAATGAAATAAAAAACACAACCAAGAGTTTAAGCAGAAGGCTAATGCAAGCAGAAGAAAGAATTCCTGCACTCATAGATAGGCTTTTTGAAATAACTCAGGTGAGTAGAAAAAAAAACAAGAAAAAGAATTTTTAAAAATAAAGGAAATCTAAGAGAGCTAGCAGACAACCTTAAGTGCAGAAATATTCAAATCATGGTTGTTCCAGTAGGGAAAGAGAAAGGAAAAGTCATTGAAAACCTATTCAACAAAATAATAGTAGAAAACTTCAGGTCCAGGAAGCTTAAAGATCCCTAAACATATTCAATCCAAAAAGATCCTCTCTGAGACATATCATAATCAAACTGGCAAGGCTCAAAGACAAAGACAGAATCCTAAAAGCAGCAAAAGAAAAGTGTCAAGTCACCTATAAGGGAGCCCCTATCAGACTAACAGCAGACTTCTCAACAGAAATTCTATAGACCAGAAGTAGGGATGATGTATTCAAAAAAATTAAAAGAAAAAACTACCAGCCAAGAAAATTGCATCCAACAAGGCTATCCTTCAGAAATGAGGGAGAAATAGTATATTTACCAGAGAAGCAAAAACTACAGGAGCTCACCACCACATGACCAGCCCAGCAAGAGATATTCAAGGGAGTCCTGCATCTGGAATCCACAAAATGTTAATCACTACCACGAATACATAAGAAACAACAAAACCCACTGGTAGAACAAAATGAAAATGAGAAAAAAAACAATTAACTTTATCTCACTACCTAAAAAAAAAAAAATCAAACACCAAGACAAACAGTCAAATGAGAGGAAAGGGAAAAAAATATTTAAAACATCCAAATGAAAATCAATAAAATGCCAGGAGTAAGACAATACCTTTTAATAACAAATGTAAATGTAAATGAATTAAATGGCTCACTCAAAATACAGAGACTAATTGGATTAAAATGATATACCCAACTATGTGCTGTCTTCAAGAGACTCACCTCACCTGTAAAGACACACAACTAATAGTGAAAGGATGGCAAAAGTTATACTACACAAATGGAAAACAAACATGAGCAGGAATAGCTATTCTTATAGTGGATAAAGTAGACTTTTAATTAAAAACCATAAAAAGAGACAAAGAAAGCCACTATATGATGATTAAGGGATCTATCCAGCAAGAAGACATAACAATTATCAATATATATGCACTCAACACCAGATCGCCCAGTTATATAAAGCAAACACTACTAGACCTAAAGAAAGATATAGTCTGCAATATGATCATAGTAAAGAACCTGAACACCCCTTTTCCAGCTTTGGACAGATTATCTAGGAAACAAATCAACAGATAAACACAGGATTTACAGTATACTATAGACCAATTAAATCTGACAGATATTTAAAGAAGATTTCATCCAACAACTACAGAGTATACATTCTTCTCATTGGCAAATGCAACATTCTGCATAACAGACCACCTGTTAGGTCACAAATAAAGTTTCAAGTGATTTTAAAATACTGAAATCACTTTAAGTATCTTTTCATACCACAATTAATTAAAACTAGAAATCAGTAAGCAAAATTCTGAAAACTATACAAATACATAGAAATTAAACAACATGCTCCTGAATAACTAATAGGTCCAAGAAGAAATTAAACAGGAAATCAAAAATTTATTAAAAAGTATTAAAAATATAGACACATCATACCAAAACATGTGGGATACGCAACAAAAGCTTATATCAAAAAAAAAAAAAAAAGATTTCAAGTAAACAACCTAATCTTATACTTCAAAAAACTAGAAAAAGAACAAACCAATTCCAAAATTAGTAGATGGAAAGAAATAATTAAGATTAGAGCAAATCCAAATGAAATAGAGACACAAAAATGATACAGAAGATCAATGAAACAAAAAGTTGGTTTTCCAAGAAGATAAACAAAACAGACAAACCATTATACAGGAAAACTAAAAACAGAAGAGAATACCCAAATAACAAAAATCAGAAATGAAAAAGGAAACATTACAACTAACACCACGGAAACATGAAGAATCATTAAAGACTATTATGAATACCTAAACACCAACGAATTTGAAAACCTGGAGGAAATAGATAAATTTTTGGACACATGCAAGCTATCAAGACTGAAACAAGAAGAAATATAAGATGTGAACAGACCAATAACAAGCAATAAGATTGAAACAGTTATCAGTAGTTTCCCCACAAAGAAAAACCCAGGACCAGATGGCTTTACTGCTGAGTTCAACTAAACCATTAAAGAGGAATTAATACCAATTCTCTTCAAACTAATTAAAAAAAAAAATTGAAACAAAGGCATTCTCCCAAACTCATTCTATAAGGCCAACGTCATTGTTATATCAAAACCAGAGATACAACAACAACAACAACAACAACAACACAGGCCAATATCTCTGAAGAGCATAGACACAAAAATACTTGATGAAATATTAGCAACCAGAACACAGAAACACATCAAAAAGTTACATGCCAGGATTAAATGGGATTCATCCCAGATTTGAAAGGATGGTTCGACATATGCATTTCAATGAATGCGACACACTACATCAATAAAACCAAGGAAAATACATATAATTCTCTCAATAGAAAGAGAAAAAGCAATTGACAATGTTCAATATCCCTTCATGTCAACACTCTCAGCAAATTAAGCATACAAGGAAAGTATCCCAATACAATAAAAGCCGTGTACAACAAACCCATCACCAATATCATCCTGAATGGGAAAAAACTAAAAGCTTTTTCATTATCAACAGTAACAAGACAAGGATGTCCACTCTAATCACTCCTATTTAACACAGTGTTGGAAACACTAGCCAGAGCAATCAGGCGAGAGAAAGAAATAAAGGCACCCATATTGGAAAATAAGAAGTCAAACTATTGCTGTTTGCAGATGATATTATCCTAAGCATATAAAAACCTAAAGAAACTACAAAAAACAACCATTAAGCATTAATAAACAATTTCAATGAAGTTGCAGGATACAAAATCAGCACAAAAATCAGTAGCAATTTCATAT
>NW_007737938.1:0-674 GCF_000696425.1 Galeopterus variegatus | reverse complement strand
TTTTGATGAGTTCCAAATGATTATATGAGGAATAAATAATCTCTAGAACAAATGGTGCCAGAACAACTGAATAACCAAATGTAAAAGAATGAAATCAAACCCCGACTTCGCTCCATTTACAAAAATTAGCTTAAAATAGATCAACATTTTACAAAAATTAGTTTAAAATGGATCAAAAGACTGAGCATAAGGGCTAAAAATATGCAACTAGTAGAAGAAAACTTGAGGATAAGCCTTTATGACTTAGGACTTGGCAATTTGAGACCAACAGCACTAACAAAATCAGAATAAACAGACAAATTAGACTTCATAATTTTTTCTGAAAATTTGCATCTATGGACATTATCACAAGAATGAAAAGACAACCTACAGAATGGAAGAAAATACTTGCAAATCTTATACTCATCTGACAAGGGTTTAACATACAGAATATACAAACACTCTTACAACTCAACAGCAAAACACAAACAACTCAATTTAAGAATGCACAAAGAACTGAAATAGCCATTTCTCCAAATATACACAAATGGCTAACACATACATGAAAAGATGTTCAAAATTATTGGTTATTAAGGAAATGCAAATCAAAACCACAATAAGGTACCACTTCACTTCATATCCACTAGGATAACTATAATGAAAAAGCACAGAAAATGACAAGTGTTGGCAAGCAT
>NW_007737937.1:25389-48417 GCF_000696425.1 Galeopterus variegatus | reverse complement strand
TAATAATCAACTACATTGTATATTGACAAAATAAATATAATAATAAAAAAGAGGTTTCGGTGATGGGACATAATAATCAACTACATTGTATATTGACAAAATAAATATAATAATAAAAAAGAGGTTTCGGTGATGGGATATAATAATCAACTACATTGTATATTGACAAAATAAAAATAATAATAAAAAAAAAGAAAGAAAGAAAGCCAAGCATGGGTGTGGTTTTGGGCTGGGGACAAAAAAAAAAAAAAAGTTTTCTAAAGCCCATGTGGTTTTAGGTCCCAACACAGCTTCAGTGCTGTTCACTCCAACATTCTAATTCTTCCTTCTCTTTTCAACATTTGGCTTTTAGTTTGCTCATAGCTTTTGCTTCCTCATGAGTTCTGCTACCTCATGGCTTCTGCCTCTTGTTTTCTCTTTGCCTCTTTTTGCCTCTGCCAATCCTACTCTGCTCACTTTTTTTTTTTTGTATATCTGACATTAAAATTCCCCATAAATGGACTTAATGGATTGAATTAGCCAGTAACCACTGAGTGTAAAGTATCTTTGTTGGGCATTGCTTTTGACAGGTTGCTGGCCGATCTAAACACAGCTAACTTTGGGTCTGGTACTTATCCTTAGTTCAGAAGTCATGATTAGAGCCTGAGGTTGTATGATACAAAGTATGGAACCTCGGAAGTAAGGAATTCCTCAGGAGAAAGATGTGTGCAAGGCTTCTCCTGATCTTGCCTGGTAGTTCAGCATAAACACTAAGAAGAAAGGTATTATGGAATTAACATGTCCATTTTACAGATGAGGAAATTGAGGCTTAGAGGCATTAAATAACTTCCCTAAAGTTACACAGCTTACTGGCGTCAAAGCCATATGTTTTCAGAGCCAAGATTCAATCCTAAGAGTTGAGTACAGGACCTTTTGGGTCTGTTGTATGAACTCATTCCAAATCCGAGGTTGTTTTGATCTGGTTGTTTTGGCCTTCAGTGTATTTAACATCCATATTTTTTGAAAATAAATGTCTAAATCAGCATTATGCCTTAGTGAAAGAATGTCTATTGAAAAAATATTTTTCTTTTGGAGTGTTCTTCACTAATCCAACTAGTTCCTTGATCGGTTTTCTATACAGTGCAATTAAACCATTTCCAGTTTAACTTTTATTTTACTGATATTGCTCTAGATTAATTCTTCCTGTGTACATTTTATGATAAACTTTGATGTAGCCATTAGTTTTTGTATTAACTTCTGTTTTATTATTGTCAAATTTTATTAATTATTTCTTCCATTTTTTTTTCCTTTTTGGCCTTTGGAGTTACTAAATTTAATTTTTCCAGATAAAATTTTTTAGATATAAATTTTGTAAGAAGATTGTATTCTTTTTCTAGTTTTTCTGAGTGTGGTTTTAGTTGTTGACAGTTTTTCATTGTTGTTGTTGATTATTTCTTCTAAAGAGATTTTTTTTTTCCTCAGGGCATTTTGTTTCCTTTTCATTTTATAATATGCCAGTAATGCATGATTTTTCAATTAGTTTTTACCCATAACAAGTTTTAGCCTCTGGAGTTTTTAGTGCTGTGAGTTTCATTGCTGTATTTTGTTTAATTCTTTGTATCAGTAATGCTTATTATAAACTGGAAAACGTACTGATAATTTGTGTTACTTTCTTGGAGCAAAGGAAAGAGCATACAAAGAATACAGGCATGAGATCTGGGTGAGAAATGGGTTAAAGTGTTGCACATATTTGAGAGCCTGGATTCTGTAGGCAGTACTCTTTCTTCTCAACCACAAATACCTACCCTGGTACCTGGCCTTTTTCCTTTCTTCTAGGAGTTGTTTGGGGCTGTCAAGGCAAGGATCAGGCCCTTTGCCCTGCAGTGGAGAGGAGAAAAGGTCATCCTGAATTTGTGGATAAGGATTAAAAAAAACAAACATGTCTCCCTAATGTAAACAAGACAGCTCCTTAGGCCCTACTTGACTCTGTGTGTGTGTGGAGTGTGGAGGGGTGAGGAGTGGACAAACTGTTCCTTTCCTTACCTTGGCTCCTAGGGTTCCCAGGTCCCAAGGTCCCCAGGCTGGGGACTGGTGCTGGGGCTGGAAAGGAATGGACTTTTCATCATTCTCTGGACCCATCCAAGTTCCTCCAGTTTTGGAGAGGCTCCCAGGCCTTTCTCCAGTTCTCTTACAGAGCAGAGCCTCCCTGAAAGCTTTTCTTGTCTGAATTCCAGGGGCTTTATGTCAATTAAAGCACTTGGAAATCACTGCTAGTTGTCTCCCTAATGCCTCTAACATCAATTCTAAACAATTGCATTAGGGTCAACCCAGTCCAGGAGTGGTTACTAAGCCCGTGGTGTCTACTGGGATTTGAATTATTAACAAGACCATAGGAATATGGCCAAGAACTGGACAAAACAAATAAAAAATACCATAGAGTTGCTGTCAAATTTTATTATTAACTGAGCATCAAATCCTGTTAGATTCCAGTCTTCGGATACTCTTGAGATAAGGCATTCCGTGGCCTTGTCCTGAAGTGACCCTCCCTGTGTCTGTGTTTAATGGGTTACAGTCAGTAAAAGACGGATCACTCTTGATGATGCCACATGTATTAGTCCATTTTGTGTTGTTATAACAGAAATACCTGGGGCTAAGAAGTCTGTGGCTGCTAAAAGCACAAGGGCCAGCAGATCAAGAAACAGCACTGTTTTTAAAACCCAGAAAACCTCACTGTGAGTCCAAGATAAATTGTCACCGTAAGACAAAGGGCATCTTAAAATGCCTAAGTTTCCTGTCCTCCAAATACAATTTCCTTTTGAAACTAGCATATGGGAGTAAGTGATTACTACTTAATCTTAAACTATTTTAATAGTCCCATTTTTCTATAGATTAGGTGATATTTGGAATATTGCTGTTAAAACTAAACTAATGTCACAGTGTCTTAGTCCGTTTTGTGTTGCTATAACAGAAATATCTGAGACTGGGTAATTTATAAAGGAAAGAGGTTGATTTGGCTTACGATTCTGGGACAGCTGCATCTGGCACGGGCCTCAGGCTGCTTCTACTCATGGTGGAAAGTGGCAGGCAGCTGGTGGGTACAAGCAGATCACATGGCGAGAGGAAGCAAGAGAGAGAGAGAAGGTAGGAGGTACCAGGGTCTTTTTAAGCAACGAGCTTTCACAGGAAGTAATAGAGCGAGAACTCACTCACTTATCCCCCCTCCCCCAGGGAGAGCATTAATCCATTCATGAGGGATCCGCCCCCATGACTCAATCAGTTTCCAACACTGCCACATTGGAGATCAAATTTCCACATGAGTTTTGGAGGGGACAACACATCCAAACTCCATCACCCCACATGATCAGCTGGCAGGACTCATGGGTGGTCATTATTTATTGTAAAACAAGGTATCTTTCTCTTTCCCATTACCCATGGAAATGTGGTATTTGACATGTTAATAAAAAAAATCAACAGAAATTTGTTAGCTGGCTTTCCGAAGGTAAAGTTGCTTTCTGGAACTTTTGACCTCCCTTTACAACCTGCTTCTGATCTCAGCTCAAGATCTCTTGCTCTGTATTTGGACTTAATTCTTAGTACTGTTTCTCAAACACTGATGTTTTCTTTACTCTTGGCTGCAATTCATATGATACCACTGGGTTGTGGGCTTGGGATAGCTCCTGATAAAGGCCTCTCATACTTCTCCCTGGTTACTGGGTCACCTTGAAGGCCATGGCCACTATTGTGTTTGCCCTGGTCTTTGAATGGGAACCAGAGAGAAACTACTTATCTAGCTCTCTGCCTTCCATGAATGGTTCTCTAGTACAGCCTTCAAGTATAACTAGATGAGTGTCTTTCTGAATTCCACAGCCTCAGAAGAAATAGGGCCAGTGGGTCATGAGGTCTAGAAGAATCCTAGAGTCTTAGAACAGCCTGCTTTCTACTCTAGGCTCTATACCCTTGAGGGGTACAAGGTCACCCAGCAAGCCTGAGTTTGCTATTCCCAAGGATAGAGCCACAAGGGGGAGCTGTTACATGTTATAAATCTCAATTGGGGATTCTTGCTGTACATGTCATTGCTGAGAAGATGAGCTGGGTCAACTGAAGCAAGAATTGAGTCTTGCTCATCCCTCTGACTACCAGAGAGCTTAGAAGGTGTTCAGAAAATATCACTTTAATTTAACTGGATATGATTTATGAAATCAGTGTTCATGTGATCTTATCAATGATGTATGGTTTGCCTACCCTTTTGTATCTAATATTTATCTCACAGCTACTAATTTTTCTAATATCCTTTGTAGTAGCTGTAATGTAGATTAGAAAGTATGTGGGCTTTGGGATCAGAAAGATATAAGTTCGAATCCCTCTCTGCCACATGTTAGCTGGACGCTTACATTTCTGTCTGCCTCAATAAAATAAAGGTAATAAAACCTGTCATGCAGGACAGTTATAAAGACTGAGTGTAACAGTGTAGGGTTCTTCTCTCTTCTGACAGGCAATTGATAAACAGTGCCTATTCTTACTTCACAGCTGTTATTCCATTTGTCCTCACCTGTTTACCTCAAGGAAATAAGGAATATATTCTTTTCTTTTAAAATAAAGCATGAACAATTAAATGACTTGGTACTTTCACTTAGTTTTTGAGAGGAGAAGCCACAACTCGGACCCAGATCTACTGACTTCTAGTCATGTACTTTCTAGCAAAAACCACCTGAGCCAGAGGAGTGGCGTTTGGCATCCCCAGACATACAACTGGCAAGCTGTGTGGTTGTGCATAAATCTCTTTATGTTTCTGTGTCTTGTTTTCCTAATCCTTGCAACTGGGATAACAAGAAGATATACATTATGAGGACCAGCTTCAGTTACCTAAAGTGGTAATTCTTATACAGCAAATACACAGGGATCATTTGAGAAACTTTTTGAACATACTTCTGCATAAGCCCCACTCCTGGAGGGCTGGAGGAGCAAGTAGGCACATACATTTTGATAAAACTTCCCCAGGCAATTCTGACGCACATCACCCCACCTCCAACTGCTGCCTGCTTCTGACTATAAAATCCCATGCAAATGAAAGTGATTATTAGTATAATGACAAGTTACATTGTATTGAGACCTTAAGATGCTTATAAAGATGTTAGGCTGTGGAGGAAAACACAGCGATCTCTTGGGTCAGAAGATATGGGACAAATCTAAACTAAATTTCCAGTTGTGTGGCCCTGGGCAGGTTACGTAACCTCTCTGAGAATCATCCTGTTCAGCAGTAAAACAGGGTGAAGTAGTACTCAGGATTAAACAAGGGAGATGTTGTAACGACACTCTTTAAACCAAAAGGACTCTCCAACCGAGGAAACAAATGCAGAGAGCTCGAGACATTGTTAGCATTTTTATGACAATAAAAAATAATTCTGGCTGCCATATTGAGGAAACACTGTAGTGGACAGGGGTGGAGATGCAGAGGTGCTCGAGCAGTCCAGGAGGAGGTGAGGAAGCTTCAATAGGGGAAGCAGTGGAGTGAGAAGTATGACTGACAGGAAATGACCTGAGCCCGCTGCTAACATTTGCATCCCTAATGAGTTGTGCGGTCTACTCAGCTACATCCTAAAGTGGCTACCCTGTGGAGGCCACAGCTAGCTTGGTGGTGGAGATGGGGTTCTCGCTGAAGGAGCTGACGTCCCTCTTGTTATTCATCCAGGACAGAGGCTGTTCATTAGCGGCAAATCAGAGCTTGGAAGAAAGGCCACAGGCAGGCTTGAAAGGGAGCTCGCGGGCCTTGTTCCCTGAGTCCTGATTGTGAGGTATGGAGATGGGTTGCAGGAGGCTGCTTGGGGAAGGCCAAATGTCTGTTACAGAGTTGGGAAGAAGGGCCCAAGCTGAAGAAGGCTCAGCATACATTTAATAAGAATATTCAGTTGTATTTTATCTCTGCAATTTCTCTCTTGATCCATGACCTTTATTGCAGTGTTGTTTAAATGTCATAGCCTAGTCTCAGTAGGCCTCTGCGGGGATTAGAGGGGGTCCTGTACCTGCTCCTGTACTGGAGTAGGGAGCAGAGTCTCCTGAAGCCTCTGTGGTCATGACAGCAGGAATTAACCATAGATACTCCTGGGGCTTAGTAGTTGGTGTGAGGCCAGGTGCCTTCTCTCCTTTGCTCACCTTGTATTAGGGCTTTGGACTTATTGGATCACAAATTTCTGTACATAAGCACATGTGAAGGGTTATTATTAATGTTCAGTCATTTTACACACAGCCTGCTCTTAGGCATGGGGCCACTGCTGAACAACAGCTGTACCATTCCTTTTGCTCACCTTGTATTAGGGCTTTGGACTTATTGGATCACAAATTTCTGTACATAAGCACACGTGAAGGGTTATTATTAATGTTCAGTCATTTTACACACAGCCTGCTCTTAGGCATGGGGCCACTGCTGAACAACAGCTGTACCATTCCCCAAGGCCAGGTGGAGACAGTCAGAGCCCACAGTGATAGGGCTTTGTATCCTGGAGGAAACAAGTTTCTAATCTGTGAAGACTGGGGTTTCCAGTAGATATACTGATACATAGGAAGGAAAGAGTCCTGATCCCCTGTGCCTGGCCTTTAAGAAAGTCTTGGGGGTGTAGCAGAGGATGGTGGTTATAAGCCCAGGCCTTGAAGCTGAACTGGGTTTGTGTTCCGGATCTACTCTTTGCTGGTTGATGACCTTGAACAACTTTTTAAACCTCTCTAATGCTCTTTTTTTTTTTAATTCATAAAATGTAGATGCCTGTTATAGTATCTACCACAACATAGGGTTGCTCTAAGATGAAAAGAAATAGTATATTTAAAATGCTGACCACAATACCTGGCACTTAGTAAGTGCTCGATGTAGCCATCATGACTACTGATTATTGAAACTTGTGGTGATAGTGCCACATCCAGGATATGTGGTTAGTTGGTCAGAGTGGAAGAGCATCACAGGCAGGAATTTAGTCACTGTCCTACTCTCTGGGACACTTAAAAAACTTCCCTAGATTTCTTTTGTTACAATTTTCACTTTGGCAAAAATGGTATGAATGGGAATCCATTCCTGGCCATATTAGCATAGCAAATGGGAACTTGACAAAACCTGAAACAGCATGCAAATGACAACAACCTGTTGTGACATCAGGGGCTTTTCTGTGAGCCTGTGTGAGTATGTGTGTTTAATGTAGGTCATTGGTGTTGTATAGTCTTCCTGCTTTGCAAAGCCAGAAGGACCTCTACACCTCCCACAATTTGGTTTAGATGTTGAGGCTGATAGAAAGTTTATTACTCACACAGGGGACCCCTGGGGAGAGTTGAGCAGGCACAAGCAGATCCAGGTTGGCTTGGGCAAAGCAGAGGGAGTGGGCTTGGGCCTTTACAATGGCTCAGGAGTGGGGCTGGGAAAAAGTTCCTGCACATGGGAGATTTAAACTTTCCACTGGCACCAAATGAGGAAGTGAGGTCATGGGCCTTCTTATCAGCCTGTCCAAATGTGGGGCCAAAGGGTGAGGTCTGAAAAGAATCATCAATCAAACATCAAAATGAGGTCATGCTCTTTGTTACAGTTGTTTATAAAGGGAATAAGAAATAAATACCACACAAAAGCATGTAACAGTAGTGAGTTATTGTCATAGCAAATTGTTACTGATGTATGAATGAATGACCAAAGGCACAAGCGTACAGTAGCCCCGGTGACTGGATAGAGGGTGGCCAACACTCTCACACCTTTGGGATTTATTAGCCCATAAAAATGACTGAAGGTATAAATGGCTCTCAGAAACTAGGGTTTTTGAGATACTCAAAGTGAGAGATGGCACTGGCTGGAACCAGGTGGTACTGGATAAGGAGGGAGGTGGGTTTCATTACTTAGTCCTACTAACTGAGTGCTTGCACTGTGCCAGGCACAGTCCTAGGGACCCGTGACACACACTGAGTAAGAGAAAAGCAGGCTATTCTTGCAGGATAATTAAGCAAACAATTATAACAGTATTATGCATTAAATAATATGGTGAAGTACATCTCTTGGAGAAGAACAGGGGTGTGAGAGCCCATAGCCAGAATGATGGCAGAAGAAAGAAGGAGGGAGAGAAGTGGGGATGGAGAAAGCTAGACAGATTGAAAAGATAATGAAGAGATGGGAATGATTGAACTTGGTAGTGGATTAAATATAGGAGTGGAAGTGTGACCAGAGCCAAAGATGACATCCACGTTTTGGTGGGGGCATCTGTGTGGAGGGAGGTACCTTTGAAGTCGGTAGTATCTCAGGAGAAGCAGACTGGTGGGGAAGGTGTGGATTTAGTTTTGGATATGCTGAGTTTGAGATGCCTGTAGGACACTCAATTTAAGATGTTCCCAAAACTGCTCAAGAGAGAGCTCTGGACTGGCAATATGGTTCTGGGGGTCATCAGGACAACCACTGTGATTGGAGTCAGGTCACCTGGGGAGAGTGTGCAGGACATGCCGAGGGCCCTGGACAGCATGCTGAGGAACATCAATAAGATTGAGGACTTGCAAAGAAGGGAACCTCTGTTAAGAGAAGGAACTGGCATGGGGGTCTGCCATGATGGCCTCAGCCGTGTGGAAGGAGGCCAGAGTCAGGAAGGAGCAAACTAGGAGGACACACTGTGGGTAGTCCCTGGGGAATGCCAGAAATAGTGGGAGACTAGTGGCTACCAAGCTTTGGAAGGCATCCTGGGTGTCCCACTTTTGTCGTAGTTGGGAACAAGAGCAGAGAACTGCCATTTGCAGGTGGTGTGCCCCGCTTGCTCACTGTGGTATGGCCCGAGGGCACTGGGGTTTGCCTTGTGATTTGGTGCCTCCTACCTTGCACAGATGGCTCTGGTCTCGAGTGAGGCAGGGAGGAATCATCTGCTCACCTTGGCTGGCAGCAGAGCACGACCACCTGACTGCTTTGGTATGTGCAGGGCCAAGAAGCAAGGATGCTTGGCATGGCCAGCATTCACCTGATTGGAAGTGCACCAATTCTGGTGGAAAAACCACTCCTGGAGAACCAGACATGGGCTTTGGGGTAGAGCACACCTGGCTCTGCAGCTCGTGTCTGTCTCTCACTAGCTCTGTGAGATTGGGCAAATTACCTCTGAGTTTCTATTTCCTTGTCCTTAGAAAGGTAAGAATTGTTCATGTGGGTAAAGACAATGCAGGGTGAGTGCCTGGCATGCAGTGGTTGCTCAGGAAGACTTGGTTAGCCTGCATTTCCAGAATATATTCCATGTGACCTGTCCCTACTTGCCGTGGGTGTGCTTGAGTCTGAAATTGCTTTGAGCCTGGAATTTGTGTGCCGACTGTAATTTGAATTCCGCAAAGGAAATATGAGGGTTTATCTAATGCATCACACCCTGAGGGTCCTGGAGGGAGGATATGAGAAGTGTGCTATATGCCTGTTGAAACCCTCTTTAGAAAAGTGAACTGGTCCTCTGGGTTTTAAAAATGTTCTACTATACTTTGTTACTTACTATGTTTCTGTCTCTGCAAGGAGTGGTATGAGGGACCACCTAACGCATTAGGCTCTCTGAGGGCAGAGGCAACATCGTGGAGGAAGAAGAGCACTGGCTTTGAGTCCTGGCCTTGCCACTTTCTCACAGTGTGACCCTGGGTAAGACCTTTCTCCAGTCTTTCTCACCTACAAAATGAGCATAAGGCAGCCCAAGGTCATGGTTTTGTGGGGCCTAAAACATATACAACTTGGGGGTCCCCATTAAGAAAAAGAATACAAACTTAGGTACTAAACGTATATTTAGAATGAGAAAAGAAATGAACATAAAGAACAAATTAAAAAAAACCCCACATACATTACATAATTTAGAAAAATAATATACTATTTTTATTATTTAAATACCTGACAAATATAAGACTTTTTTTCTTTACATTTTCTGCCTGATTATTCTGATTACCTTTTTATAGGACAATGATTTTACAATATCCTTGCCTACAGCAAGAATAGAAAGATACTGTATTCTTTCTTCTTTAATACTGATCAAAATTTTAATTTTATTATTAAGAGTATTGAGAGTTTTATTAGCTTCACCAATTATTGTGTGAATTTTTAGAATTGTCAATTTTGGAAAACCCTCTATCAAGTTTTACATGTATATCAGTTCTTTATATATATATATACGTATGTATGTATAAAGACTTCAAGTATTCTCATATACTGCTTGTATTAAACACTCTCTGAAATGACAATATTCTTTAACTGGTTTTTCATCAACATCTTAAGTTGTCATTGTCAATGTGTCAATCAGCAGAAAATCTTCCAATGCATTCATATGATTCTCTCCTCTTCATTAAGTGGATTATCAAATAACCCAGGAGCTTATGTATTACTTCTATTTGGAATTTATCTTGTCTTTTTAAGGATTAACTACATTTGTTTATGATCTGAATTTTGTTTTTGCTATAATTGCATGTCAACGTCAGAATAATTTCTTTTGATTTCACAGCTCATTTATTTCATTAATTCATTTGAATCTTCTCTAAGTTCTTTAATAGTTAGTGATCTGCATTGATCCTACTACCTCAGGGAGTTGCTGGAGAGACTCCTATGAAGTACTGTAAATGAAGAGGCTTTGTAAACAGCGAAATATAAGCACTGTACGAGAATACTTGAAATCTTTGTACATATATATATATATATATATATATATATATATGAACTTATATACGTGTAAAACTTGATAGAGAGTTTTCCAAAATTGACAATTCTAAAAATCTTATTAATTGCTATAAATCTCTTGTGCTCCCAGCACCCTCCTCCCACCCTGAGTGCAGAGTGGCGATCTATGAGCTGAGTTACTTGTTCCCTTTCTAAAAACTGTGAGGAGGGAGGAAGGAAGTGGGATAACCCATTATTTTTTCTCAGTTTTTCTGCATCATATTTTCTCTCTAGAATACACAGGATGAAGTATAACACTTAACATTTTCTTCAAAATTTTGTTTAAAAAAAAAAATCCCAGGGGCTGGCTGGTTAGCTCAGTTGGATAGAGTACAGCCTTATAACACCAAGGTTATGGGTTCAGATCCTCATACTGGCCAGCCACCTAAACAAACAAAAAAATCCCAGAATTTTCTGATTTCAGATAAATTGTGTCTGACCAGGGCTTCACTCCGTTTCTGCAGCCCGGATCATTGGCCTCAAACGGAGGCTGCTGCTGCTTTCCACCCCACATCCGTTAATCCTGGACGTGTGTCCCTGAGAGGACCCGTGGCCCACCCCACACTGATCTGTCGGTTACCTCCTCTAGCCAAGGCTCCTGCTCCCTGAAATCTTTTCAAGCACACCTGAAGGGCAGGCTTCCTGCATGGTGCCAACATGCATGGAGCTTGGATTTAAACGCCACGTCTAAAGCAATCTACCTTTGAAGGAATATTTTCTATTTGAAAATTTGCCCCTCAGGGATAATCTTATTGGAGAAAACAAATCCATGAGGGAAATTAATTTTACTTGATCGTTCTTTTAAAATGAATAATGGAGCAGGTGTAGCCTACAAAATGTACTGTTGGCATTTCTGTTTGTTTTTTAAGTGCAGTTAGTTAACCTCTGGTGATTCCAGTGGGGTGTCTGTGGAACAGAGAATGATCACCTTCTCCCAAAAGTCTCCCTGATTTCCCAGGCAGAATTGGAGCTTTTTTCACCTTTACCACCTCCCATAACACTGTGTGTTCACTTCCCTTGTAGGATTTGTTATTACTATTATCTACTTGTCTGCTTTCCATACTAATTGTCAGCTCTGTGAGGGCAAGACTATGGTTTTTATCACTGATCAGGCCTCACTGCCTGTACATATTCACTAAATCCTCCCACCTGCACTTCCCACTGTCATGGTCCCCTGGCATTTCCTGAACATGGCTGAGCTATGGGGGTCTTCTGCATGCCACCCTGGGGCTCAGGTATTCCCAGGAAGGTCATCCCTGCTGTTGGCATGTCTCCCTTATCCCATAAATCTAGGTCCATGCCTGCTTATCCCTGGATGACAGTGGCCCTGAGATGTTGGGTAGAGCCCTCTGAAGAGATGACAGTTGCCACCTATGGCAGTGAAGGCAGATGAGCTGATTTTCCTTGTGAATTCAGGATCTTTGGTGCTGACACGCCCTTTTGAGAGTGAGTTTGCCAGGACCCCCCTGGCAGGAGAAGTCTTGGCTGTCTCCCAATTAGTTGCTCATGGTGGAGCTCAGCTTGGGGATAAGGACACCTGTCTCTCAGAAGGCCTCGCTCAGGCCCAGCAGTGAGGCTTTCTAGGGAAAAGACCCAAGACCCTGGCTATTGGCTGCTCTTGGTCAGACTGAACAACAACAATAAAAAAATGGTATTGAGTTGAGATGAATGGCTCTTGAAAACATAGGAAATTGGGTTTTGTGACAAGCAATTTATTTTCCTCCTTCCTCCATCTCCACAATCACAAACAAACAAACAAACAAATAAAAACCACTCAACATTTCAACCAATTGAAGAAGCAGCAAGAAACCCAATTGCAATGTAGGAAAGGAGACCTACCCATGATGTGTGTGGCTCCTCCCCAGCAGAAATGCTGAGCAGGAAAGGTGAGTATTGATTTCTGATAAACTGCAACCTTGGGAAGTGGCTCATGTAGTAATACTTGGCTTTCCAAAGTGTGTCAGCCAGTGCCATCCCTGGATATAGATCTTCATTCAAAGACCTTCTGGTCTTATCTCCATTGTTATCCTGCAGGCCAGGCCACTGCCATTTGCCTCCTGGAGCATGGCATTTGTCTTTTCATGGATCTCTCACTTCTGCTTGTGACTCTCCAACCTGTCATCCACATGGCAGCCAGAGTGATCATTTAAAAATATAAATCAGATCACATCACATGCAGACACACATCCTATTTTCCTGCTACTTGATGGTGCCGATCTCTTTCCCACACAAGAGCTTTTGTACATTTTCTTCCTCCCTCTCTCTCTGCACTGGACTAACTTTGGTGCCTTCTTCTAAATATTGTTCTTTCCATTATTTGACCTCATAGTACCCTGTGCTTTTCCTTCATGGAATGTATTAAAATGTATAATTATATATTTATTTGTTTGTTTTATTCTACCTCTATATGGCAAGCTCTACAAGGGCAGGGAAACTGTTTGGTGAATCATTATGTATCTAGTGTCTAATACTGTGCCTACTGCACAGGAGGTGCTCACCAGATATTTGTTAAATGAAAGAATCTGCAATGATTTACTTTCAATATCATAACTCAAATGGGCAGGGGCTGGAGCTTAGATGCTTCAGGTAAGATAGGAGAAAGCCCCATTACATAACTCTTTATCTGCTGAGTTACCTAAGGCTCAAGGACAGGGACAAAGACTTAAGTTCTATCCACCTTGGAGTTTAGACATAAAGAAACACACCTGATGGGCAAGAATGGATTCCACAGAGGCCAAATCAGAGGGAGGGACAACAGAATTCCTAAATCACCCTGAAGTAGGATTTCTAAGCATCAGCATTATTGATATTTTGGGCAGGACAATTCTTTAATGTGGGGGGTGGGGAGCCGTCCTGTGCATTGTAGGCATTTAGCAGCTTCCCTGGCCTCTACCCACTAAATTCTAGTAACACCCTTCTTCCAGTTGAGACAACCGAAAATGTCTCCATGGCTGGCCAGTTAGCTCAGTTGGTTAGATCGTGGTGCTGATAACACGAAGGTCCAGGGTTTGATCTCTGTACCAGCCAGCAAGAAAAAAAAAAAAAATCTCCAGACATGGCCAAATGTACATGGGGGGAGGGGGGACAAAATTGTTCCTAGTTGAGAATTACTACGCTAGTGACACAGCAAAACAGATCCCAAGAAAGGCCTGAGTGCCAGAAAAAAGAACTGGTTCTCTATACATGGGGGGTAGGTTTTGCTAACATTTATTCTATTCCTGCTGCCCTGTGGGCTTGGAAGGTAGGCATTAGGTCACTAATGATTATGATGCTTTGGATTCAAGCGTTCTGTGCTGGGTACCTTCCCTGCCAGCTAAACATAACATTGAATGTTTCATGGAGGAATGGTTTTGTCCCATAACAGCCATTGCATTTTGGACACAGATTCAGTGCTGTCACAGACCCTCTGTGGACCTGTTGGGGTCTGGGGCAGTGCTGGCTGCGACATGGAGTAGTAATCTTCACTGATTCTGAGTTAACAGTATAAAGCATTCCTAGGGATTCTACAGAGATATTTTGGAAGGAGGATTTTGTAAAATGTTTGCCTTTCCATAATCAAGCCAGAAGCAGAACTTGCCCACCATAAGGAATTTGTAATAAAGTTAATGAGACTGTGGGCTCACAGGCTGGTGAAGCCCAGGAAGCTAACATTTGCTCCATGCTTTTCAATTTACAAAGCCTTCTTATCCCCTTGGTTTCATTTACTCTTCACAAAAATTCTGCAAAGAGGCATCAGTATCATTATCAGTCCCTCTTCCATAGATAAACCACTGCCCAGGGCACCAGCATCTGGGCTAGAACCAGGTCCCTGGATTCCAATGCAAATTATGACGCTTCCTTTCAATAAAATCCTTTATTATCTTCTGCCCAGTTAGAGGGATTGTTTTATTCATTCATCTGCGTTGGCGCGACAGAAACACGGACTCATGTTTTTGCCGGCTCTGCTGCTCCCACTAATGAACTAAGAATAGTAAGAAAATGTATTCACGTTTGTACATTATGATATTTTCAGTGTCTAGTTTTTTAAGTATATTTTCAGGAAATATCCTTTTATTTATTTTTAATTTTTTAATTTTAATTTATTGCTTTTATTGTACATGTTTATGGGGTAAGCTTATTGTGTGTTTTAATACTTGCATATATTGTATAACGATCCAATCAGAATAGTTAGCATACCTATCACCTAAACATTTATCATTTCTTTGTGGTTATAACATTCAAGGTCCTCTTTTCTGGCTATCTGAGATACACAATACAGTATTATTAGCTACTGTCACCCTAGAGCAAGAGAACTACTTTTTATCCGAGTGTAACTTTGTACCCATCCACCAACCTTTCCTTGGACCCCCTCCTTCCCTTCCCTGCCTCTGGTGACTAATATTCTACTCTCTATTTCTCTCTTTTTATATCTTCAGGATATATTTGTTGATTGAGAAAATGAATGAATGAGCAAATATCATGAATATATGTGCCAAGCTGCTACTGGTCCCTCCTGGTAGTGGCTCGTGGCCATCGTGTCATGTAGCCAACTCTCCTGGTTTGCCTGGGACTGAGAGGTTTCCAGGACTTGGGACTCTCAGTACTTGCCCTGGCATGAGTTGTTCATCTAACCATAATGACCCTTTTCAGGTGGATGTCCAACCCTCTGTTTAGATAGAAGTTTAATTTGTAATTGACATTGGCAATGAAATATCCAGTGTGAATAACAGGAGTGAGAAGGTGATGTGTTTCAGAAAACATGGCTGTAATTATTGGATTGGAGATGGGGCAGGGGAGGCTGGAGGGACAGCCAATGAGCCTAGGGTGCCCTGGTTAACTCCTTAACTCTTGTTTTTCTCCTCTTCTCTAAGCCTGGATAATGCCTACTCATCTTTTTATCCTGGATTAAGAATTTCTTTCCCTGGGAAGCCTTCCCTGAACTTCTCAAGACTAGATGAGGGTCTCCTGTTTGTTATTCCTCTACTCTGCCCTTGAGACACCCTTCGTGCTTGTATTTATTGGTTCAGTGTTTATATTCCTAGGCTGTACGCTCCAAAAAAGCAAAGGCTGGGATTGTTCCATTCACTGTCTTAGCTCTGATGTTCCTGGTAAATAGTAGATAATAAGTAATTACCTATTGAATCAATTTCTCTTAACTGACCCCTTTCTCTGCAAAAGGGTAATGTTGCATGGTGGACTTGGACAGAGAGCAGGGGCCCTACCTAGATGTATATGAGATGCCCTTGTAGCACCAGGTAGCTGTGAGCTCAGGTATGGAAAAGACTAGATGTAAAAAGTGGGTGATCTTTTTGACTGACCCAACAGAATGAAGAAGTTAAGCTGCAATAAAACTTGAACTTAATTGACAAATATTTGTGGTGCACCACCCGTCCATCCTTGCATGCACTAATTCAACCAGAATGTGCTGAAGTCTTTCTCTGTGCCAAGCAATGGTCAAGAGATGAGAGACCCCAAGATAAATAACATCTGGTCTTTGCCCTTGAGAACTCTGTGCTTCAATCTTAATTACCTTGTGTATGTGAAGCTTTGTGCTGGAGCTGGTGCTCTAACAGATGAGAAACATGGCACCTGTCATAAAGAGACAGGGTTAGAGTTCAGAGACACACAAACATCACTTCTCAGCAGGGTAATACGAGCTATGATAACTGCGTGTGCAAGGTGTGCAAAATAAGGGTTCTCAAACTCAACCAGCGGGATGGTCAGGGAAGGCTTCCAGGAGGAGTGATGTTGAAGGTTAAGCAGGAGCTTGTTAATTACAGAAGAGAAAGAAATGTGGTATGAGAGAACATGGTCCATCTGGAGAGTGGATGTTTGGTGAGGTGTGCCTTTGGGGAGACCCCTAGTGGCTGAGCTTGAAGGGCAGCTTGAGACTGATGGACCCTTCTGGTGAGGGTATGTGGGCCCATTTGGCTGGCATAGGGGGCAAGCAATGAAAGCAGCAGGAGCAAAGGTTGAAATGGTAGGTTGGGGATAGACTGCTGTGGCTATGAATGCTGGGCTGAGTGAGGCATTTGGACTTTATTCCATTGGAAATGGGGCTCTCCTTGGAAGGATTTTGGTAGAGACACAATTGATCACTCTCAGAATTTATACCTACCTACTTTGACCTTTAGCCACACCCCAGCCAAACACTCCACAGCTGACATTCCTGGCATCGTGGTCAGAGCCAGAGCTACTCTGGTCGTCCTTTACTTTCTCCTTCCTGTCTCTTGCATGTTCCGCTCCTTGCCTCTCCTACACTGTATACATGTCCAGGTGTTGAAGCTCCTAATAAGTTTTGGCAGAAACAAATACTAGATAATGATTTTTTTCTGGAAGAAAATAAATCACCTCAGTGAGCGAATTGTTGACCAAGGGTCTAGATTGTGAGATTAGCATATAGATGACCTCATTCTCTGCTCTTCCAAGTTCTCGTTACATTATTAGTTCCTCACATCTACTTGGAGTAGTGTTTCTGAAAGAGGAGTAGGGAGAATCTCTGGAAGTAAAAAAGGTGCAGCCAATTCTCTGGGCCTGATGAACCTGCAGACCCATTTGACTGAAGAATGAGTGCAGGCTCTGCAAGGAGTGCCCATCAGGAGCCAGGAGGCATGCATAGCTCTCCTACTGGTGTGCCTCTGCCTAAGTTTCCCTCTGTAAAAGACCTTTTCAAGATCTTTATAGGGGCTTAGTTGAGCAGTAAGGTGAATTGTTCATTTATTCACTCAAAATATATTGTGCACCTCTAGTGGTCAGTTCTGAGGATACAAAAAATGGAAAGTCACACGTCTGCTCTCAAGGGTAAGACAGAAAACTGTGATCTTATGTAAGTGGAGAATGGAGCAGGAACCTGCTCTCTCTCCTATGCAAGGTAATTGGGTCCTAGCTGATTTCAATATGGTTACTTTAAGCTTAATAGGCTGGCCTATTTGCCTACGCTGTTCCATTGTCCTTGGATACCCTGTCCTAATGGTTTGCCCATTAAAACAGATGCATTTTTCAAGTGTCAGCCCAGATGCTGCCTCCCTAGTGAAGCTTCCCTACCTACCCAAGGCAGGCCTGCAGGCTCCTTCTCCTGCATGCTCGTGGCATTGGGTGCTTCATTTCAGCTCTTTCTTGCAAGGTTATAGTAATAATGATTTAGTAATAATGTTTGCTGTGAGCTCTTCAGGACAGTGGGTATGCTTTTCTTTTTTGAGTCTTCAGCTCCCAGCACAGAACCTGGCACATATTAGGTGCTCATTAAATTCACAACTACATGAGAATGAATTAAAGGGGCTGGGCTCATTAGCTTGGACAGATGTGCACCTCATATTTCACGTCACCGGTCAAGTCCAGAGACCTGGCAGGCAGAGAGGTGGGGTGGGCCGAAACTTGTAAGCAATCATATTGAATCTTTGGGGGAAGGGTCTGGAAAGACAGAAGCAAACTAGATCCAAGTGCCAGGAATCCAAAAAGGGCTTGAGAAAGTTCCCACTTAATCTGGTGGAGAATTTAAGGATGGGCGTTTAAGGTGGGACAGTGACACCTAGTGGTGGAAGAAGGACCTCCCAGCTCCTTCCCCGTCAAGCTCCCCATCCAGCTCATCTCTGACCTCATGTCTCAAGGTAGGTTGGGACTCTGTGATGACAGTGAGCACCTGCAGCGGGATATGGGCTGTCCCAGGTTCCCCAGGAATGGCATGGTCTGTTGGCTTCCAGGGTGAATGGGCAAGTGCAGAGTCAACTGTGAAAAACACAAAGATTGTGTCTATAGTTAACAATACTGTTTTTTTTTTTTTTTTTTTTTAAAAAGTAATCTTGTTAAATGTTCTTACTACAGTTAAACCGCCCCCCCCTCCCCCAAGAAACAAAACCAAAAACCCAGTCTGATTCTGTGGCAGGGCCAGACTAGATTATCGTGGAGGCCCCACTGGACAACGCTCTCTGAGCCCAGAGAGGAAAAAGGACCAGCCCAAAGACACACAGCAAATCAGTGACAGAGCCAGGACCCAGAGCCAGGTTCCCTGCTGCTCAGTAAGAAGTCCTTGCCTCTATCAGCCTTCCTCTCCTGATGGTAGAGCCAACTGGCTTTGACGGGGTGGAGGTATGCGTCAGTGGACAGAAAGAAGAAACTAAACAAGAGAGGGGAAGCTGAGGATGTGTCCAAGGGGTCATGCCTTCCCTGCCAGAAGAATGGAACTGGGGTGGGACAGAGCCCCCGGAGAAGCCTCTGCTGCTCCCCATGCCACCCAGCACCTGCACCCTCCCCGACCACTCAGGGCCAAGCACAGTTGTCCGTTTGCCACCTGCAGGACTTATGTGACAGTTCACACTAACGATATGTTGCAAATGATTCCCAGTAAGGCAGTGGTGGGAAGACTGGGTTGTATTAGAATCATTGGAGGGGCCCAGGCACTTTCAGGAGATTGTCCCACTCCCAGCTGCCAGGACGGCCACCATGGAAGGAACTGTGTGAGAGGAGCCTGGGTGAGGCTCTGGGAGGAAATTCACCCAGGGACCTCCTGTCATGGGGCTCTGGCTAGGAGAGCTGTTGTCTCTCGTGCTGTGCTGCCCAGTGGAGCTGTCCCAGCGGATGTGTCTTCAGCGGCCTTCTGACTGCCTGGCATGGAGATCCAGTCTCTCCTGGAAAGTCTGGGCAGGTTTCCACGTGTATTTTCCCTCTCAGCCTAGATGCTTTATCTGCCTGATTTTCCAATCAACTTCTCCCCAAGACACAAATTACTTGACTCCTCCTTCCCCGCAGGCTGTCCTGGGCTTCACTGTGGCTGGGACAGGTAGGGAGCAGCTATCTCTTGCTTCCAGCAAAATTTGTCACTGCAAACACGGAATAGAAACTGAGTTTGCAATCAACTTGCTGAAAGTGCTTGCTGGAAAGAAAATGTGATTTCAAAATGCTCCAGAGGCACACTTTTGCATACCTAATTTCTCTAGAGTCCTCCTATCAATGTTTTTTTATTCATTTTAGCAGTTGAAAGAAATTTTACTTTATGTAATGATTTTTTTGTGTGTGTCCCTGAACATGTAGGTATTTCAAGACAAATAAAGGCATGCAGAAAATGACTAAATGTAAAATGGTTTGTTAGTCATTTTAATTAGCAAGCAGATCTATATTTGGCTAATTCATATAACACTGATTGCAAGTATTTAGGGGACATTGTGGGCCTTACACTGTGCTAAGTATTTTCTGTGCATTTTATCATTTAGTCCTAACAACAACATTCTGAGGTAGACAATTTTATTCTCTTAATTTGCCGTTGTGTGAACAGGCTCAGTGACTTGCCCAGAACTATGCATGCGGCTGTTAGGTCCTTGCAGACCAGGACCTTGCCTGTCTCCTGCTGTCTCCACATGCCTGGTACAGAATCCTAGACACAATAGGGTCAAACAAATGTTGGTTAACGATGATGGTTAAGGTGATGATGACAAACGATGACTTCTGACTAAGATGGGCCGTCTCCCTTACTCCAGAATTTTCCCCTTTACTCTGTCCCCAGATGTAATTTGGACAAGAATCCTCCTATTAGGAACTCTTTGGAAAATACCTCACTTTCCCTTCAAATCTGGGAAAGATGATAGTACCCTGATTCTATTGTCCCCTCAGTTTTCTTATCTGTAAAATGGGGATAAAAATATGACTTTTGGGAAAGTGAGACATAAATGTGCATCACAGATGTGAAAACACTTTCTAAGTTACTAATCACCAGTGCTCTGGTATTAAATACTGATAATAGTGTTTAGCACTGTTATAGTAACAGGACAAGCATCTCCTGACTCTGGGCAGAAAGTAGAACTGTGATCTGGTCTTCCACGCTTGCGTCTTGGTATTTAAATGGTGCAAAGGGACTTTACTGCTCTTTCCTGCTCTGACAAAGCTTGACTTTCAAGTCTATTTTCTTGCTCTGGACAGGAAAAACTGATTTTGAATGTCAGAAGCTGAATATGGTATTTTTCATATTACAGCCCTAATCACCTGTAACCCCACGGATAGATGCCTTGGGCTGAAAACTCCCCCACTATACATTTAATTGGTGCTAATCAAAATGGGGTACTTGGACAAGGGTCTGTCCACAAACTTTTTGTTACTAAGTTGTAAAAAGATAAATTTAGAAATGGACAGTAAGAGTCCAGAAATGTTGTATAGCAATTTTACAGAGTTATTTTTATGTCTGTTGAATCTAATAGTATGAAATAGTGGCTTGCATTTTGTTTGTCCTTTAAATTTAATTATATCTATCTATCTATCTATCTATCTATCTATCTATCTATCTAAATTTAAAAATTATATATATAAATTTAAAAATTATATATATATATATATAAAAATTTAAAAATTATATATATATATATATATAAATATATAAAATATATATATATATATATATATACACACACACACATATATATAGGTGGCTGGCTGGTATGGGGATAATTTAATTTTTAACATTATATTTTTTATTGCAGTTTTCAAAATATAAGTCTGTGATGGATTGGAAATTTAAAATGTCATTCACTACTGGTAGTTTGAGAAGTCTTGATTTGTACCTGAAAAGGAGAGAGTGGATAATTTCTAGACTTTTAGGCAAAGAATTCTCTCTAGCCCTGTGAAAATGTGTTCACCTTCTTCTCAGGGACCAGACCACAGGGCATGGTGAAGGACCTGATTTTGAGAGACCACAGAAGGTCTCATACACTCTTCCCCCAGGGAATTAGTTGTGAACTCACTTTTTGTTTGCAAACTCAAGGAGGCTTCTCAAGTATCCAACAATAACAAAAAGTCTCCAACAATAACAAAATTTGTTTCTTGGTGACTCTTGGCTCTCATTTCTAGACTCAGAAGTAACCACAACATTTCAAATATGCAGCTTACCAGGCATTTTTTTACCTAGAATGAAGAAACTGGGGCTCTGACAGGTTAGGTAACTTGTCCTAGGCATGTAGCTAGTACAGCTTGGAACCAAGATTTAAGCCCAGGTCTGTTTTCTCCAAAAGTTCATGATCTTTCCAGTTTGCCACAGTCAGTTAGAACTAACATCTTTGTTCAAAGGAAAAAAGGCAAAGAAATATTTGAAAACATGAAGGGCTAATTTCCTTAGTACAAGAAGAGTGCTCAGGCGTCAATAAGAAAAAGATAACTCAATAGAGTTATCTTTCAGTAGAATTATCTTATTTTCTCAATAAAAGAGTGGGCAAAAGCCACAAACAGGTAGTCCATTAAGAGATGTAAATGGACAACAACGTATAAAAAGATGCATAATGTCATTCTGAATAAGAGGAATGCAAAATGTAAAAAAGTGAGATATTTTATCCTATTGGGTTGATGAAGACTTTTAAGTTTCATCACACCCAGTGTTGCTTAGGGATGGAAGTAAGAGCCAGAAATAGAAAGCTTTCTATGCTGTTGGTGGGAGGGTACATTGGTGTGATATATTTGGAGGGTTATTTTGGCAATGGTGATAAAAATATGCATATGAAATTTGACTTACCTATTTTTATTTTTAGGAATTTACCCTAAAGATAGAGATACATAAGTCTACAAAGATATATGCAGGGATGTTCATTGTAGCATTGTTTGCCATAGCCAAACAGTGAAAACACTCTAAGTCAATGTTAGAATATGGGTTATACAGATTTTCTTTTGACTTGGTCCAAACTGGAGTGCAGATGTCAAGGAGAATGAAGTAGATATCTATGTCATGACATGGAAATATCTCTAAAACACATTGTGAGAGAAAAAAACTACCAAGTCTGTTAATGAGATATACAATTTCTATTTGCATAAAATAAAGATATTACATCCACGCTTGTGCCAACATAGAAAATATCTCGAAGGACATCTAAGCAGAGTTCATAGTGGCTAATTCTGAGGGGTGGAGGAGAAGGACAGAACCACTTGTAACTTCCTCCTCTTCCTCACTATGTGAATTATTTCCCCATGAACACGTGCTACGTTATCTTAAAAAAAAAAAAAAAAACAGAATAAAACAGGACTGATTGCAAAGAGGTTGTTGTATTTAAGTGTCATTTTTTCCTGGGATATCTTACTTTACAGTTGGTAAATTTGCTCAATTAGCAATTCTTTTTTTACTGCCCTCATCTCCAACTATTAAGAAGACTTTATTCTTGCTCAACATTAACACTTAAGAATGCCTAGGAATTGTTTCCAAGGAAACCCATCTATAACCAGATGTTATTGGCACAAGCTCCTACAGCCACAGATGGGGTCTTGTTTCTTAGCAACTCACTCAAATTTTCTAATTTTAAGTAAAATCATACATTTCCTTAAAAGCCTATTTATAGCAGGAATATAAAAGGTCATTTATCCTTGTTCATGAAATTCACCCTGAAAAAAGTCTTTGGTGAATGTGAAGTGAGATTCAACCCCCCCCCGCCCCCCCCCCA
>NW_007737937.1:6479-24389 GCF_000696425.1 Galeopterus variegatus | reverse complement strand
CCGGCAAGGGTGCCCTCTTTGTCAAGAGCATAAATCAATCACTGCTTCCCACCCACCTTCAACCTTCCCAGTCTGGGTAACATGTGTGAGGGGTGGATTCCTGATCTTCCTACCCCTCAGGTCTTCTATCAAGACTGAAGGAACTCAAGTAGGGACAGCACATTCAAACGCTGCTACCACCTTCCTGGTGACCTGAACTCAAGGCAAAGTACTGGCCTATTCCCTGCTAAGTACTGACCGGGCCCCACGATCTTGTTCATTGTTCTGCTCTGGGAAGCTGCAATGCTGTGCTGGAGCCACCCCAGCGGATGAAACCGGTCATCTTGTCCTGTGAAGAGATGTGAAACATACACACCATGATAAGTATAAAAAGTTACACAATTGGCAACATTGTGTATCTTCTGAAATGGTCCCTTGAGAAGGACAAACATCACTTCCATGGTATTCCTGGGGAAAAAAGGTACATGCTGAATACAATCACGAGGAAACATCAAACATGTACTAAAGGACATTCTACAAAATAACTTCAATAATTTCAAGGTCACGAAAGACAATAAAGACTGAAGAACTGAGCATAGTTAGAGATTGACGAAAGTATCATGTCATGTCTCTACATTTCTGTTTTCATAGAAATACTCCTGGAGGGCAACATTTTTGTTGTTAACAATTATTGGAACCTTCTGAGGATTCATTTCTTGGACGATTCTCTATGAGACTGTGAGATATGGATCTAGGGCAAGCCCTTAGTGGATGGAGAGGGTGGAGAGAGAGACCTGGGGAAAGGACTGACACCCTAGGAAAGGCCTGCGTGGGCCACCTTGGGATCTCTGGGCAGACGGGGTCCTGTGAAGATTTTGCTGTTGGAGGGAAGGGAGTAGAATCCCCAAGGTTGGATGGAAAAGTAGGCTGTGACTCAACTTCACCTACTGAGTCCTAAGTCCCAGCTCCTCTGGGAAGATAAAGCAGGTAGCTGCCCAGTCATTAAGCCAGTGTTTATTGGATGCCTTTTAATTGCCGACTGCTGCCCTAGGTGTGGACTACTGCTGTGATCAGGATGAACAGTCCTGCCCTTGAGGAGCTTCAGGTCTAATGGAGAGGTCAGCATGCAGACAGAAAGGTGGAACGATGTTGGGGAGAGTGTAGGTACTATGGGCATGGACATCAGGAGATCCCGTCCTAATTTGGCAAGTGTCAGAGCAGGCTTTCTGAAGGAAGTGACAATGTCTCAGCTGAGATTTAAAGGTCGGGTAAGGTTCAGAAAAAAATAGAAAGTGTGAGCTTTCCCCATAAAACTACAGGGTTGGATTTGACAATCATTGAGGTCCCTTCAGCTTTCACCATCTCTGACTTTGTTTCCTGATTCCTACCTCTCTGGTCCTAAACCCTGTCCTGCCAGTGACAGGTTTGGATACTGGGGAGAACAGAGTGATGATCCTGGCATGATGATCCTGGCTAATGAGGCATCTCTGCCAGGCATCTGCCATCCTGACTCTCAGCCTGGAGGGATCATGGGCTCTCTTATACCCTCAGGACTGGAGGGCGCCCTCTCTGCGCATGCTGGGTCTTGCGGCCTCCATTTCACTACATGCTTCAAGGTAAATGAAGCTTCCAGAGGCTGGCAGGTAGATGCTGAGGGGCCAGGTTGTCAAGGAAGATGACATTGGCTGAATCTTTTCTGAGCAGGGTTTCTTTGAGGCAGACTGCCATAGGTGCACTCCCTCCAGCGAGAGAGCGATCTCAGGCTCCCTTGCTGGGTGGCAGATGGTGAAGCCCTGGATGCTGGAGGGGAGCAGGGAACGGTGACAAGCCACATTTGGCCCAGTTGGCAAGCTGTAGGGCCTAATTAAAACTCACCAGGACACTCCTATATGGAGTGAGTTTTGGAGACACAAGAAACCAAGAATATAGAATTATCACAATATGATTTAAGAGAAGCATCCACAGGCAGACAGGGAAAGAGCAGTATTATTACCTGAGCCTGGGAGCCTGGGTTTAGAGACAGACCAACCTCAGTTACTAACCTATCTAAGCCTCAGATTTCTGATCTATAAAATGGGGGCTATGATAAGAGCTTCCTCAGAGGATTATTGTGAGATTAAACAAAATAATGAAAATGGTAGCATTCTCTTTGGCACCTAATTAGCGCTCAATGTTAGTTATTTTCCTAATAATAATGATTACTTATTAAACATATTCTACACCAAGCATTGTAATAGGTTTACAGTTTGGAAAGTTCCTTAAGGATCTTAGGCATCTACAGCACACTGCTCATGTACGTAGAACAGTCACAGCTGGAAAGACCTGTCAAGATCATCTAGTCTGAGCTTTAGTTTTCTCACCTGCAAACTGGGGGTGATGAGCCATACCCTACAGGCGTGCTATAAAACTTAACTAAGAAATGGTGCTCCTGACACCAGGGTTCTCTCACAAAGGCTGAAGGCCAGGTTCTGTGCAGGCATACAGTCCTTACCTGACAGATGTGGAGGAAAAGCCAGACACAGGAAATGAACACAGTCCAAGGGAATGTGGGCAGAGGAAGGCCATTGAGGGATGAGTCCTGGTGGGCGTGATGCTGATGCCTCTGGGGTGCTGGGCAGCTGTCTTGAGGCTTTGCTACCTCCATCATCCCAGAAATTCAGAGGCTCTTTTCTTTGGTCATGTGCCATGAATTGGAGTTACATGTCATCTTTCTTATACGAGCCACACCTACACTGCAGTATCTACACTTTCCAGTAGAGATTCCTTTAAAGTAAGAACCTAAGGATACATCTGAGTTTATCATCCTGGATTCTTACGATTTTTTCCTGTATCTTTTACTGTTGCCTCTCCCACACCTTAGTCAACTTTTTCCAAAGTATTTAACTTAACTTCAATAGAAACAGCAACCCTCTTCCTTTTCATACTGGAAGTCTGTAATGTCACCCAGGATTTAATGGAATGATTTAATTACAATAACAAGTACAACTGGAATGAACAGGTATAGGTATGAACAAACCTGATTCTTGGTATTACATAACTCACCTGGGGGATGTGTAGTGAGTGACAAGGCCTCCCCTGAACAAACTCTGGCAGGCTCCTCTGAGCTGTCTTCTTCTCTAGGCCTCAACCTTGGTCTATTCAGACTTGAACACACACAACCATAGTTTCTACCAGCTAGAGGTCACATTGCTAAGATAACCCTAGCCCCCTTTAAAGTGCCCTCCTAAGAAAACTCAAGGCTGCCAAAATTTCACTGTTTGTTCCAGCCAATACCTGAGGATAGGGTCTCTGTCTCCCAGCAGCCATGGAAGGATAGAATCCTAACTCTGATGATTGCCAGCTAGCAGACACAGCATAATCACATTTATGCTGACCTACCCTTTGTAATTTTTCACTTCCATGACTCTACTGAGTCCCTGTTCACCCCTTCCCTGCTCTCTCATTCTGTTTAAAATGCTCAGTCACCTCTGTACCAACTGAAATTGAGTTCGGTTCACGCTGAACTCTTTTCTCTATTGCAATAGTTATTACTGATTAAAATCCGTCCTTGTCACTTTAATCAGTGTCCGGCTTGTTCACCTTTGACACTTGCTAGCTACGGACGTCTGGGTGTGCTGGCCATCAGTCGGTGTAATTTCACAGGGAATGAAGGGCACCAGTTGAACACGAAGAACAAGCAGTTGGCTGAGCAGAGTCTGCAGAAGGGTTTCTACTGCTCCTGCAGATTCCACAAGGCACGTCCTTCTTCTTGTTCTGGGGCTTTAAGTACTGTTCTCTTTGTCATCTCCGTCCACCTCTCCCCGTTTTTCTGGACCAATCCTTATTTTTTTTCATGACTCAAGTTTAGGAGTTTTTTGTCTAACCTATTTCTCTCTCTTATCTTGCATTGCTTTCCCTAAAGCTTTTTGCTAGACCTCTGTTCACTTGTCCTTACCCCACCCCTGTGAAGATGACTGAGCCATGAGACGGAAGGAGCCTGAGTTCCCTCCTCTCTGCCTCCCGCTTTTACGAGAGCACATGTCGCACTCTGTTGCATTTAGTTGGTTTCTTCTCTGTCCTGTCCATAGTGTTTGAGCATCTTGATAGCAGTGCCTGTGTCATATTCCACGTTGTTTTCCCAGCACCAAGCTCAGTGGCTGACACATAGTAGTTTTTCACTAATGGTTTGTTTATTGATTCGTAATCCTTTTGAAACTACTATGCATATGGCCCAATCTCACAATGCTACAGCAGATAGAGAATCACAGTCCAGTAAACAAAATAGTCTGGGCTATTTATTTTCATTTCTCAAATGTAAACATAGCCACATTGTTTAAAATCTCCTTCTTTTTCTAAGCTTTTATGCACTTAACTTTATTAACACCTGGTTTTCACAGTCACTGGGTTGGAGGGAAGAGCATGGAGAACCACATATGGGAGGTATTTATGGACCAGTCCTGGACATGCCACATAATACTGCTTACTCGTATTCTTAAAGCCAGAATTCAGTATTGCCCTCCCTCCTCCAGCTACAAAGGAAGCTGGGAAATGCACTCTAGCTGTGTTCTAGGCAGGGTGAATTGCTGGGTCCTGGGGATGTGCATTAGGAATAAAGACCTGGAGTGTGGGGGAGTGTGATGTGGACAGGAGGGGTGGTGAATGGAATACAGGGCCCAGAGAGTAGGGAGTGTTGAGGAAGAGGTGCAGGAGGGCAGATGGCAGGGAAAGTTGGACAGGTGGGCTCGGCTCAGAATATGAAGGACTTAAAAGACACGGAAGCAATTCAATGCTCTCTCTCTCTCTCAAGATCCCAGAGAGTTCTTGATGGATCGTAAGCACAGAAGCAACTTGATTGTGTCTGATTTAGAAGGATGACTCAGGCAGGAGGGTAGAAGAAGAAACAGAAAATCCTGAAAGGAGGACTACCATTTAGGAGATTGTTTACAATGTTGGCCACTGTCCTACTGCTCCCCATTCCTCTGCACATTCTCTCCCTCCTGCTCCCCTGAAAAAGCCTGAAGTAAAAATCAGGGCTATAGCTTGAGAATAGAGAGAAGGAAACTGGCTGATACAATTTACCATTCAATTGATGCTGAGTAGGAGGAGGGAGGAGTTGAGGATGGTCTCGGGGACCAGCCTGCGTGGCTTGGTGAATGTCGTGCTTTTACTGGGAATGCAAAGGGCACTAGTCAGCTCTGAGTCGTTTGCTGAAGTCTTGAAGGAGAAGGGAAGAGGCCTCCAGTGCTTAAAGTATGTACGCTTGCTAACTTGACTGAAGTTTTGAGTCTCCCAGTCTGATAGACTCATGATTCCAAAGCAGTGTTACATTTCTTTTGTAAAAAAGCAATTGACCAACTTTGTGATGATACCTGAAAGAATCCCTTTCCTAGCATATGTTCCTCCACATTTGAAAACTGCAGTTTGAAGGTTTGAAGCCATCCAATCCATGGTTGCATCATATTTCACGGTGAGAATAATGTGCAGGGATATGACGAACTGGCCCCATCCTTCCTCAGAGAAAGTCCTACCAGAATTAGTGCTTGGGGTAAACTGAGGACTGGCTGCCCGCATTTCTTTGTAACCTTATTGTGCCGTCCAAATTTCTCCCATTTGCGCATTGTCTGTAAGCCAGGGCTTGTGACCCAAGATCTCATCTTTGATGAGAAATTTTATCACTACTTGAATGTTTAAATTTAACTTCCCAAACTCAAAGATTAAATATCACTGTGCAAAAAGTTTCCATTAATCACTGCAGATATCATGTCACAGAAGGCAATGACAAAATCTTCTAGAGACTCTTGGGCCTTTATCTGCCATTATCATCCTTTTTTTTCCTGCCAAATGCAGACATTTTTCTTCCTGAGGCCAGACTGAAGTGATTTCCTGGTACCTACAAATTCATCTCTGGCTAGCTTTCGGACAAGTATATTCCTTACAAAAGACTTATTGCCATCCCCAATATTTTTGCCCTCCATCTAGACTAAAAAAACAACACATTTACTTTACTTAAAAAGAACCCTTTGAAAAAGTGGTGGGGTGGGGAAGAAATGAGAGGGAGCTTTTTGGGTTTAAAGACTTGGCTTTGATCCTCTCTCGAATTTGCGCTGGTCTATTAACACCTCAGAGCCTTAGTTGGCTAATTAGGTTAACTAATTAGGTTTACTAATTTATAAACTCTAGTGGTGATAATAATAATAATAGCTCTGCTTACCCACCCCATGTGGTGGTTGGATCAACTGCAATAACATTTGGGAAGACAGTTTGTAAAGTACTATATAAAATATATCAGAATTATTCAATGACAGTACAGATTTTCTTCTTCAAGGGCAATGTCTGTCTTCTCTTTTTTTTTGACTCTTATGCATATATATTCTTCATGGACTTAAAATATTTATTGAGTGCCTATTTGATGACAGCATTGTGCTAGAAACTGGGTTGACAGTGGATATGACAGAAAATTGATATCTGTTTCAAGATAAAAAAGATTTTAACAGAGGTGAGAAAATGGCATTAACATCTCATTAGAAAATAAACGTAGGTTGATGTGGGTTATGCTAAAAGGAAAGGCACATGGCAGTGATTCCCTAACCTGGTTGGACAGTAGACTCACCTTGGGAGCCTTAGAAAGTGCAGGTTCCTATTGAATTAGCGTATGTGGGAATAGACTGGAGAATCTGTATTTTGTTCTTGTTTTTCTTTTTTAGCAAGAGAGCCAGCTGTGTCGAATCCTTCCTCAGCTCAGTCACAGATGACATGGATGTGGGAGCATGATAGAGGGTGCTCAGTGAAGGCTGAGTGGCTGTGGGGGTTGGCTTGAGGGCTTGAGGTGGAAGAGTGAAGAGAAGAGCTTGCACCCAAGACTCTTTCCACTGCCTTGACCTGGCTGACCCTCATGGTGTCTTTGGGATTTAGCAACAATGCCACCTCCTCCGGTGAGGGTTTTCCAGATCCATGAGATGGCCCTGGGGTACCTCTGGGCTCCTACAGCACCCTGTGCTTCCTTATCATGTCACCACACACCAGGCCAATTTAAGACTGTTCGCTTACCTGCCTCCCTGTAGACTGTACGCTCTGTGAGACAGGAAGGAGTGTTTGTGCTTGACACAGTTTCTGGCACACAGTAGGCATTCAGAGTTGTCTGTTGAAAGAATAAAAGGTGAGAGCATTCTAGGCAGGGGCAACAGCATAAGCTAAAGTTAGGATGTGGGATTGACCTTGGTGTGTTTGAGGGCATTTGAGCAGACTGTTTGCAGATGGTTCAATTGGACAAGAGAAAGGAATAAGATTGGCTTATAGTAGAGCTTTGGATTCATTCCTTCATCAAACACAGGTTGAAGACCTACAATGTACTAGGCATTTGGTGATAAGAAAACACCATCTTTTCCTTACTGAAGAGATAGGTTCATAAACAAAAAGCTATGGGCCAGGCACTGCTGGGAAACAGTGTGTGGGAGACAGCAGTGAACAGACCAATGTGCTATAGCAGCCCAGGGTGTGGATCACCTGACCACTTAGAGGTGTCAGAGTAATGTGACTGAGGGCAAGACATTTGAACTTGCTCCTCATGGAGGAGTAGGATTTCATCAGGCATCAAAAGTGAGGAAAGGGCAGGAATCTTAGAGGTCTTTTCATTTAAAACCATACTTGAAGCTTGGATCCTCTACCTGTGATCAATTGACTTATATTTGAACACCTTCAGTGGTGGGGAACTTTCTGCTCTGAAGGCAGCAGCCCATTCTGTTTTGAATGATTCCTACTATTACAGCTAAGGTTTTCAGGCAGGCCATGGTTGTGGTACAGGTGGATGCTGATGTACACGAGGCAGCTGTTCTGACCCAACACTCTCCACTTTTGCATGTGCACTCTGTCAACCTTCACTAAGTCTTGATCTTAACCTTTGCAAGGGACCATGTTTATCTTGCTTACCACTGTCTACCCACAACCAGCCCATTTCCTTAATGGAGCAGACACCAATAAGTGCTTGGAGACTGAATGAATAAAGGCCAAGAAAGACCGGTGTTCTTAGATTGCTCTTCTGCTGCTTGGAAACTTAGTGAATGGAAAAGTGAAAGTGGGTGTGCTGAGATGGATCAAGTCAGCTTAGGTCATGAACACTGGGGTTCAGGTGCCACTGGTACCCATTGTTTTTGTTAAAACCGCCGATTATGTTATGCCTTGCTCAACTGGGAATGAGGAAGTATAGGTACTGCAACATGGCAGAGGCTGGCTAGAGCCTACACAGGGTCAATGAGCATCTCCCACTAGCTCACTCCAGTTCTTCAAGTGACTTTGTATGTTTCAAAGGAACTATGTCAAAGGAATAATCCTCTGTTCTATGTTTAATGAATAGGAAATAGCTTAGTAAGAGTGACTAGCTTCTGGAATGGAATTGAATGTATGTTCTAGTTGAGAATTGTACATGATTGGTGATTTCAAAACACAGATCATTGTAAAATAAAAATGGGACATGTGTTCCTGCCATCTGGGATGGCAGTGGAAGGGGCAGTAAACTAGAAAATGGTGACCTGAGCTCTTTCAGACTTACACTTGACTTGATTATCAAACTTGCCCAAGTCAGGTGACCTCTCTGGAAATTTGTTTATTCATTGAAAAGTGATGGAATTCTTAATCTCTGAGTGCCTGGAAAGACGTAGGGAGTCAGTGAGGTGTTTTAGAAGGGGAAATGACATGGGTCTTAAGTCACTCTGGCAACTGTGCCATGTGGGTCAAATGGAGAGTTTTTTTTTTTTTATTGCTAGCTAGAGAATTGTGATCAAATTGTCTTTCTTGAATAACTTTTTGGTTTGTTTCCTGGAATTATTAATTGTAGCTTTTTCGTCTTTTGCCTCCAGTTTCTGCCTGAGGGGGAGAGGTAGTTGTCTGGCTTCAAAAAATGGGGGTGGGGACCTGGGATATTATTGCTTGTTAGGAGACTTTCATTAACCCCCTTTCCTCATACCTCCCTGTGGAAGAAACTGGAACCTCCGTGCACCAGCCTCTCCAGAGCTGTGCAGCGTGAATGGGCTTCTTTTTTCCCCATGGCCCATTACAGATGACTTGGAAAGGCTGTTCCCCCCTTGTAAATGACTGTACACCAAATATGAGTTTGGAAACAATGAAGAAACAGCTCTGCATAATAAAAAAGATGATATAAAGAGAAACAAAAGAAAATGCCACTCTCTGCAACAGGTAGGGGCCCAGAGAGCTTTTCACCTCCAGGCTTTTTATTGACTAAAAAAAGATGTAAAGTAGGCACACTGCACGCTCAGCTCGTCAGGGAAACTGGGATGTTAGTGTGCTTCCCAAACCACTGAGATGGAGTTCAGAGAGGCCAGAGAGACTGCTTTGGTGCTATTTTCTAAGGCACCATATGAGGTGGATGAACCTTGGGGCTGAACTAGGGTGGTCCTGAGACACATTTTCTGATCTCTGAGCATAGAGCGGTTGCTCCATACTATTATCCCATAGCATCTGGCACATCCTCCATGGCAGCATTTGATACTCTCTCCTTTTGAAAATTTCCATTTATTTTTCAAAAATGTAATTCATTGCTTTTCTCCCATTATAAAATTCATATATGTTCATCACAACATATTTGAAAAGATAAAAAAAAATCACAAAAAATAATGAAAAGCACTTTAGATGATGCCCAATTCTGAGATAACCAATTTTTTAATACATAGATAAATAGACTTTATTTTTTTTTAAATTGACCTCTTTATAGACATACCATTTTGCAATATGCTGTTTTTATTTGATATTATATTAAATCTTATCATGAGATATACTTTTAAACCGTAATTTTGAATACATATTTGTAGTATTTATACTTTAAAAAAATGACTTTTGCTTTCAGCTCTGACATGCAAAAAGCTTGGAATTCATCACTCCCATCCTTACAACAAGAAAAAGGCTAAACAGAAAAACAGTGATGTTTCAATCACAAAATTGATCCTTCAGGGCAACACCCCTGCCTTCCCAAATCTGGAGAAATAGAGAAATACAAACATTCATAGCTGAGATCAGTTTACTTGAGTCAAAAGCTACAAAAGCCAGTAATGGGTAAGAACATTTAAATGGTAATTTTAATGAATTGCTGGAGGCTGCATGTGGACTAGCTTGAAAGTTAAAAACTCCTGGGGATTCAGTAATATGGGTGACCTCATGACCTCCACACTTTTATAGGTTTTACCTCCAGGAACCCCACCGGTTTCTTGTGGTGAAGAGTGGAGAAAAATTGCCTCAAGTTACAGGCAGGAGGAAAGGAAAATAACCATTTTGAAATACACCCAGATCAAGCCTGCCCTCCAGTGAAAACTACTTTGTCAGGGCCTTCTCTGATCTGGGAAAAAGGCGGTTAGCTAACTCCAACACCCTTTAGCCTTCCTGTCTAGACTGTCCAAGAAACATTTCTGAAGGTTACAACCCAGGACACAGGCCCACTAAAAAACTGAGATTTAATCATAAAGATTATAGGATGCTTCCTCTTCCCAATAGCATAACATTACATCAACAGTACTGTAGTACAGTAACCGTGGATTAAAACAGACAGAGCTTCAAGATACAGCCTCTATTTAAGAAGGAGCTTGTAGGAAAATCCAAAGACAACATGCTACCAGACCACAATAAACTTAAAGTAGTAACTGAACTAGAAAATCCCCAAATAGTTGCAGATTAAACAACACATTTCTAAATAATACATGAATCAAAGAGGAAGTCTCAAGAGAATTTTTAAAAAATATTTTGAAAATACAATTTATCAAAATTTATTAGATGCAGCAAAAGTAGTGCTTAAAGGAAAATTTACAACACTAAATACATATATCTGAAAAAAAGAAAGAACTAAAATTAATAGTCTAAGCTTCACCTTCTAAAACTAAACAAGAAGAGCAATATAAGCCTAAAGCAAGCAGAAGAAAAGAAATAATAAAAATTAGAGAGGAAATCAATGAAAACAAGAACAGGAAATTAATAGGAAAAATCAACAAAACTAAAGCAGATTCTTTGAAAATATTAATAAAATTGATAAATTTCTAGCAATGCTAACCAAGAAAGAAAAGAGAGAAGACATGAATTACTAATATTAGAAATAAGTGATAAATAATTATCACTAGTTATCCTATAGGTATTGAGAGGATAGATAATAAAGGAATATCATAAAGAACTTTATGCCCACAAATTTGATGTTAGATGAAATGGATCAATTTCTTGAAAGAAACAAGTTACCAAGACTCACACAAGAAAAATCATATAATCTAAATAGATCTATATTTATTAAAGAAATTAAATCAATACTTAATATTCTAAAAAAGAAAGGACCTGTCCCCAGTGGTTTTACTGGTGAATTCTAGAAAATATTTAAGGAAGAAATAATACCAATTTTCTACAATCTCTTCCAGAAAATAGAAGCAGAGGGAGCACTTTGTAACTCATTCTATGAGACCATGAATGCCATAATACCAAAACCAGATGAAGACATTATGAAAAAAAAATCTACAGACCAATATTTCTCATGAACATAGATGCAAAAATCTTCAACAACATGTTAGCAAATTAATCCAACAATGTATAAAAAATAATTACACATCACAGCCAAATGGAACTTATCCAGGTATGTAAAACCGATGATACATTTAAGCATAGTAATCCATCACATCAACAGGCTAAAGAAGAAAATAAAATGATCTTACTTATATGATCATATAAATTGATGCAGAAAAAGCATTTGACAAAGTGTGATATCCATTTACGATAAAAACTCTCAACAAACTGGGAATAGAGAGGAGTTTCCTCAATTTGTTAAAGAACATCTCAAAAAAATCTGTGGATAACATCATACTTAATAGTGAAAAATTAGATGCTTTCACCCTATGATCAGGAACAAGGTAAGGATGTCTCCTCTCACCACTCCAATCCATATTTTACTGAAAGTCCTACCTAATGCTATAAGATAAGAAAAGAGAATAAAAGGAATACAGATTGGGAAAGAAGAAATAAAACTGTCTCTGTTTGCAGATGACATAATTGTCTATGTAGAAAATCTCAAAGAATTGACAAAAAAGTTCTGGAACTAATAACTGATTTATAAAAGTGGCAGGATATAATATTAATATACAAAAGTTAATTGCCTTCTTATACCAGCAAAGAGCACTTGGAATTTGAAATTACAAATACAATTTCATTTATATGAACACCAAAATAATAAAATACTTAGGTATAAACCTAAAAAAAAAGTACAGTATTGACACGAATAAAACTACAAAACTGATTATAGAAATCAAAGCAGATCTAAATAAATGGAGAGATATTCCATGTTCATGGATACAAAGACTATTGTTAAAATGCCAATTCTTCCCTCTTTGATCTATAGATTCAATGCAATCTCAATCAAAATCCCAGCAAGTTATTTTGTGAGTATTGACTTTTTGTAAAGTTGATACAGGGAGGGAAAAGACACAGAATAGCCAACACAGTACTGAAGAACAGTCAGAGGAATGACACTACCCCACTTCAAGACTTACTATAAAGCTATACTGATCAAGACAGTATAAATTGGCAAAATAATAGACAAAAAGATCAATGGAACAGAATAGATATCCCAGAATTAGACCCACAAAAACATAGTCAGCTATCTTTGATAAAGGAGCAAGGGCAATTCAATAGAGAAAGGATAGTTTTTAAAACAAATGGCACTGGAATAATTGATATCCATATAAAAAAATGAATATAGACACAGACCTTAGACCTTTCACAATAATTAACTCAAAATTAACCATAGTTCTAAATGTAAAATATAAAATTATAAAACTTCTGGAAGATAACAAAGGAGAAAATCTAGGTGCCCTTGGGGTTTGGTAATGAGGTTTAGATATGATGTCAAAATCATGATCATAAAAGAAAATATTGATAAGTTGGGTTCTATTAAAATGAAAAATTTCTGCTTTACAAATGGCATTGTTAAGATAATAAAAATGTAAGCCACCTACTGGAAAAAATCTTAGCAAAACACATTTGATAAAGGGCTTGCATCCAAAATATACAACCAACTCTTAAAATTCAACAATAGGAAAATAAATAAACCAATTAAAAAATAGACAAAATAATTATACACCTTACAAAAGAAGATATACAGATGGCAAATAAGCATATGAAAAGATGCTCAACACTGACAACACCAAATGCTGACAAGATGTGGAGCAACAGGAACTCTCATTCATTGCTGGTGGGAATGCAACATGATACAGTCACTATGGAAGACAATTTGGCAGTTTCTCATGAAACTAAACATACACCTACCATATGATCCAGCAATTACACTTTTTGGCATTTACCCAAATGAGTTGAAAACTTATGTGCACACAAAAACCTGTACACAGTTGCTTATAGCAACTTTAATTATAATTTCCCAAACTTGGAAGCAATGAAGAAGTATTTTAGTAGGGGAATAAATAAATTAAGAACGGTACATTCAGACAATGAAATGTTATTCAGTGCTAAAAAGAAATGAGCTATCAAAATATGATAAGACATGGTGGAAGCTTAGATGCATATTATTAAGTGAAAGAAGCCAATCTGAAAAGGCTACATACTATATGATTCTAACTGTATTACATTCTAGAAAAGGCAAAACTATGGAGACAGTAAAAAGATCCCTGATTATGAGAGCTTTGAGGGGAAGGAAAGATAATAGGTGGAGCACAGAGGATTTTTAGGGTGGTGAAACTATCCTGTATGATACTACAATGGTGGATACATGTCATTACACATTTGTCAAAACCCAAAGAAGGTGCAACACCAAAAGTGAATCCTAATGTAATTTGTGTACGTTGGGTGATAATGACATGCTAATGTATTCATCCATTGTAACAAATGTCCCATTCTAATGTAGGACATTGGTAGTTGGAGAGGCTAGGCATGTGTGGAGGGAGGGATATATGGGAACTTTGTAATTCTTCTGTTTTTCTGTGGGCCTAAGTTTGTTCTAAAAAGTAAAGACTATTAATCAAAAAAAAAAAAAATTCTCTTTTTTACCTCATACCTATTCACCAAAGAAGTTAACTATAAAAAATATAGTATTCTTTTGAATGTATATAAATTTAATTTATTAAACCAGTCTTTAATTGCTGGATATTTAGGCTTTTTTGTCCTACTTTTTAATTGTAATTAATAGCACTGCAATGTCTCCTTTCACATAGATTTTTGTTCCCATTTTTTTCCTACATTTATCTGTATCCCCCTAAACTGTAAGTCACTTGAAGGCAGGACTCCACCTATCTAATCTTCATATCCTCAGAGCCTGGGACAGTGGTGTCAAGTACCCAGTAGATACTTAATACATATTTTTTGACTAAGTGAATACACTTTTATTTTCTCAGGTAGAGTGACCTCATGGGATTTTATAGTGGTCTCTATACCAGACATACTGCATAGTGCTGCAAGACTTTATATTTAAATTAAACACACACACACTCATAGAGCCTTTGAGAGTCAAACATGTATCTGAGAGGAGTGTAGCACTAATTTATCTATAATTCATCTAGTAAAACTTATATCCTGGAATATAGTCAAAGAAACTAGGCATACCATGAGCGCTGCCATTTTAAATTAAACTTCATGCTTCTTTCTTTCTTTCTTTTCTCAAGAATGCAGCACAAATTATGCATGTGTTAAGAACACATGAGCTGGTGGTAGACTTTAAATGCCAGACTCCAGGGAAGACTTAGATGAATTGCAGAAGCCTCAAAGCAGAGTTGGAACAAATGTCAGAGGTCGTCTCTTCTAGCACCTGCTTCACTGGATAAATTATGAATTTATGCCCATCTTGCTGCTGTGAGAGTCCGCTTATTTGAAACAGGCCTTCTGATTGAACTCCATCCAATAAATACCAAATGTGTACTGAATTTTGAAATATAGGTAAATAATGTATTCTCCTTTCTCTGGAGAACTTCACAGTTTAAGAACATCTTCCTATGGACAAATTCAGTGTGATCTTTGTTTCAACAAAGGCCACGCTTACCTATGGGCCCCAAAGAGGCTTTTCTGTGGAGGTCAGGGGAGGCTTCTCAGGGCCTACTTCTTCCTCTTTACAGCTTTCCTCTGTTATTCCTTGTTTTGGGCCTTGATGCAGAACAGAATTGAACTTTCTCACTTTTTACAGCTTTCCAGATATTCAAAGAAAGGGATCATGTTCTTCTAAGTCTCCTTTTCTGTAGGTTGCCCATGTTGGATGCGTTAACTCCTCCTTATCTGGCATAGTTTCAAGTCCCCTCGGCATCTGAGTCATTCTCCACTGGCCATGCTCTCATTCATTAAAGCCTGGTGCTTGTGGTGTGCTCTCTGTGGCATAAAGGACTATTAATTTCCCTGATTTCTAAATATTACATTTTTTTATGAAGACACACTACCAATGAGTTTGATATTTTGGCAGCCAAAGTACAATACTGATTCTTATTCAGCTTATAGGTCACAAACCTTTCCTCCTATGAATTGCTATTGATTTCTGAAACTTAAGTACAGAAAATTACATTCGCACTCTTTAAGTCTATCTTGTTAGACACATTTGGCTCTAATTCCAACCTGTTGCAATGCTTTTTCACTCTGAATTGGTCATCTGTTATATTGATTATCTCTTTCAACTTTGTTTTATATTCATGTTAACAGATTTAGTTAGTATGAAAGTCAGTGAGGATAGGTTCAGTATATTGGAGGATAAAGTCCTAAATTCCAGTGGCTAATAAAATCCAAAGAATTGTTTCTTGCTTATGTTACATGTTCATTATGAATTGGCTGAGACTCTGCTCCTTGTCTTCTCACTCCAGGAGCCAGGCTGAATGGAACCTTCACCTCCAACTTTGCTGGTAAACATAGGAAGGAACAAGACTCCGGAAACTTTCAAGCCATCAATCAGATGCTCCAGTCTAGAAGTAATACAAATCACTTTTGCTCATTAGCTGCAATTAATTTCATGGCCTCACCAACCACATAGAGATCAGAAGTTGCAGTTCTATCATGAGGTCAGAGATATTGCATGAACAGTATCAGTGACTATTGCAGCAAGATCTTTATGTTCTTGACATAGTAATTAATAAAAAAATGTTGGCTAAGACAAGACCTAGGGAATATTCCTATAGCATACTCCTAGAGACCTCCTTTAATTTGGGTATGAATGCATTCATCAATACTCTTCGAGTGCATACTTTCAACAAGATGCAATTTCACTTGAACGTACTATCACCTGGACCACATTTTACCATCTTCTTCAACAGCATATTGTAATAGATGAAGGAAAAACCCTTGCTGAAGTTTGGCTGCAGCAGGTTAGGTGCCTGGGGGTGAGGAAAAGAGACTTGATTTTTTTTTTTTAAAAAAACAAGATTTGTGGTCTTTGCTTTAGAGCCTTGTGAGCACTGGCATATAAATACATCTCTCTGGACCTCAGGGTTTGCTTTTTGTTTTTTAAAGTTTACAAAATGAAGTGAAGGTAATTAGAAAAAAATCCTTCTAATCTCTTCTAGCTCCAATATTCTAAGAAATCATGTCCTGCTCATTCAACCCAATAATTCTTCATAAAACAATTAAGGTACTTCTGCCATGACTAGCGTTTAGGTAATCCTTGTAGGTACCAGGGATCATTCAATTCTGTTTCTAGATCCTCACTGCCAGATTCCACAAGAGAGGAAAAGACAAGGACACAGACCTGGGTGGGCTTCTGAGGTGAGGCACATATGGGGGAGGACACAGTGTATGGTGTAGAGAACACAGGAAAGAAAATGGAGTATTGTCTTCGTAGAGCACCACAGACTCCTCAGCAGGGAATATTATTAAAGCCTTCCAAGCGTAGTAGATTATATTGTTGTTTCCAGTTATTTGCTGCCTTTTGCGTGAGAAGATTATACTTCTGTGTCCATTTGACAGTTGGGTGGACTCTGCGATTTACTTTGGCTAATAAAATATGGGAGAAGGCATGTATACTGAGCTGAATCCTTAAGAGATATCACATGGTTCTATTATTACTCCTTTCCCCACTACACAAGAATGGTATGTCCCAGATAGATCTTCTCATCAGTCTGGGTTCAAGAAAGAAGAAGACAAGTGGAGTAGAGCTACAGCCAACCTGCAACTGACATGTACTATGATTGAGAAATAAACTTTTGTTATAAGCTGCTGAATTTGTGGGATTGTTTGTTACCACAGCAGTACCTAGTGAAAGCTGACTGATACACTAGGCTGGCCAGTAGGTGGGTGGAACTAGCCCTGGGACCCAAGATCAGCAAGAACTAAAATGTTCTAAGAGAGAAGGGATTTTAAAGGTTACCGGGATTGTCAAATGCAGTGAGGTCAAGATTAATGAAGAGGTCATTTGGTTTGGGGACCAGATTATGCAAGTGAATGGCTTTTATAAATAGTAAAAAGCTATCTCATGATAAGGCATTGTTACTAAAACACCATTAAATTTTAGCAAATAAATTCAGTTTTGGCTACAGAATTAGCAATGTTTGTGACAAGGAGGTAAAGAAGAAAGCCGGTATTTAAAAATGAAGACATCCAGACGAGAGACTTTTAGGAGAATTCCTCTTCTCCTAGATAAATAACTTGTTGATATAAGTCTTTGTTTTGAGGTTTGAAAAAGTAGTATATTTTGATTCCAGAACAGGTCCAAAGTGGACTCTGACTGCTTTATCACAGAAAGGAGCATCAAATTCTCACTCTTAACAACTGGTCCTATCATACAAAGAATTTTTCTTATTCGCATAGGGAGGAGACAGACAGAGATGGGCCACCCAGAATTTAAGCACTGTCTCCTTGATTGACTGTAAACTACACGGTGCAACTATGGTGAAAAGCACCTCCAGGGCAGGGGGCCAGGCTTTCTCTCTCTGATAATAACACAGGATGATAAAATACATTCTGCCAAATGGCTTGGTATTTGCCTTTCTCGGGGGGGTGGGGGTG
>NW_007737937.1:0-6164 GCF_000696425.1 Galeopterus variegatus | reverse complement strand
GGGGGGGGGGGGGGGGGGAATCACAGCTTTCGTCATCACTTTATCACATTTCTCTGTGCACTTGGAGCCATGGGTTTGGACTACATTAATCTCTACTCTGTTAGGCCAGACTGGGTCCTCACCAACATCTGAGAGCCCAAAAGTAACAGAAATCTCAAGACGGATATTGGGAGAAATGTTTTCTTCATGAACGTGTGGGAGGTAGTAGAATGATCCAGGATGGTAAGAAGGATAGGCACTTATCTAAAAAGCAAATCTCAACCTGTTACTCTCCTTTATCCCACATCTTTTAGGATAAAGGCCAAGGTGCTCAATTTACCACACCTGCACTCTGTGGGAGTCCCTGTGATAGACCTGTGGTTTCCCAAACACACCACTCCACTTCATGCCTTATGCACAGGTGGCCCTTCACACCTTCTTTTTCATGGCAAACTTTTGTCCATCTTCCAAAGTACACTCCAAGAGCCCTGTCTCAGACTTTCCTGAGCTGCAGTGTGATTTCACTCTTATCACTCTGCTATGGGTCAAATGTGTCCCCCAAAAGTTCCTGTATTAGAAAATTGATCTCCATTGTAACAGTGTGAAGAGGGTGGGAAATCCAATTGTGGTATTTGAAAAGTGGGGCCGTTGAGAGGTGGTCGGATTGTGAGGACTGTGCCCTCATGAATGAATTAATCCATTCATGAAGTAGTAATGAGTTATCATGGGCGTGGTTCTGATGGCTTCATAGGAGAGCGAGTGAGATGGTCAGCTTTCCTGCTCAGGCCATTCTTGCCATGTGACTGCTGTAGAGAGTCACACCAAGAAGGTGCTCACCTGACGTGTTCCCTGAAATTTGGACTTCCCAGCCTCCCAAACTGTAAGAAATAAATTTTATTTCCTTTTAAATTACTCAGTTTCAGGTATTCTGTTATAAACAGCAGAAACAGAATAATACGCATGCCAAACATTAATCAGTCAGTTGCTTTGTCTTTCTCCTCCACTGTCATTTAACTGTACCAGGACAGAGACCACATGGTATACAACACTGCTTCCTCAGTCCCTGGTACTATGTCTGGTACATGGCAAATGCTCAATATGTGTTGAATGAATGACTATACACTTGTTCTACAATTTCCTTTTTCTTCCTTTTTATTTTGGTGAAGGGTCTGGCCCCAGAGCCACGTCCCTCATCTCTTACTGAACCTTGTTGCTTCTTCCTTCTTATTCTTGTCTTTTTTTTTTTTTGGTACCTGGTCAGTACAGGGATCAAACCCTGAACCTCAGTGTTATCAGCACCACCCTCTAACCAACTGAGTCAACTGGCCAGCCACCTTTGCTTTCTGATGGTTCAATGTGCACAAACTTTTTCATGTACAAAATTAGTCAAATATTGTATAAAACTACCTTCAGACTATGTGTAGAAGATGCATATGAAACATAAATGAATTTAGTGTTTAGACTTGAGTCCCATCCCTGAGCTATCTCATTATATATGAGAAGATATTCCAGAATGCAAAAAAATTTGAAATCTGAAATATTTCTAGTCACAAGCATCTGAGATAAGGAGTACTCAGATTATACTAGCTGTGACTTATTGATGGCCATGTGTCCTTCCCCATCTCTTATTTAACTCTTTACAGTAGTAGAATTTCCATTATTGTAGATGAAGGAATGGAGGCTCATAGAGTTGAAATAATGCCATACAGTTCCCAAACTCTTAGGACAGAGCTTGGAACCAGGTAGATCTCTGTTCAAGTTCAGCTTTGCCACATACTAGTAAAGTCATTCAAGCTTTCTATGCCTCAGTTTCCTCCTCTGTAAAATGGGGATTAGACTACTTAATTCATAGGGCTGTTGTGAAAAGTCAGTGAAATGGCATGTGTAAGAGGCACCCAGAACATAGTAGGGCTCTGCAGGTGGAAGCAAGCAAGGCCACGTTAACCTAATATTTCTCTTTTCCATATCTCGTTTGCCCCCCTTCCAAGTGGATGCTGCAGGTTTGGAATGGAGCCATCTGTTGGTTGTGTGCACCAAGCACATTCGCCTGTTTGATCATGGCCCAGCTGGGGTGATGGCTTTCAACTAGAAAGGCAGAAAGGCAAGAGTTTCCTCTTTATTCGATGTACCTGGCTGAGCTGCCTCACCGACTGCCTGCAGTTTGGGGAGTGGCCCTTTCTCTTGCCAGTTGCTTCCCTAACTGCTTCTCCTTTACTGTGGGCTGGGAATTTGTGGTTATGGAGGCTCCGCCTGTCTGGTCTTCTGGTCAGCTGAAGAGGTGCTTTTGTTTTTGGTTGTTTGGAGGTTCTCAATACTGGCCATTTAGCATCATCGGATGAGTGGCAATATATACCTATATTTGACAAATCTTACCTTGGGAGATGTGATTCCACAGCATCCAAAATTTGCATTTTGGGGGCCAGCCCAGTGGCGCACTGCTACAGTGCGCTGCTTGGGAGTGCGGTGGCCCTCCCGCCGAGGGTTCGGATCCCACATACAGACCGGTTCCCGCTCACTGGCTGAGCGAGGTGCGGGCGCAACACCGAGGGTTGCGATCCCGTTGCCGGTCCTGGTCCGGTATGGGCGCGACACTGAGGGTTGCGATCCATTGCCAGACACGAAAAAAGACAAAAAGGAAAAAAAAAAAAAATTTGCATTTTGAAAAACCTTTAGTCATTGGTTTGGATGCACAGCTTGGTTGACAATTACTGAGAGAGGAATCTGGGCCAAGGAGAATGAAGTTTGTCTATCATATGTCCTCTCTAGTGTGACTATCAGATGCATTTTTTTAGTTTCACATGACCATGACTGTAAGTAGTGGTTTGAATAGCGATCAGACTTTTACATATGTTAGGCTGTTGAATTCTCTCCACAGCCTATATCATAGGCAATATTGTCACCACTATATAGATGCAGATACTTGGACTCAGAAAGATAGTGTAATGTGCACAGCCTTTCAGCAAACCTAGAATTCTTTTTTCTTATATCAATAATCACTTTATTTTTTAAAATTTAATTTAATTTAATTTTATCAATATACAATGTGGTTGATTTTTGTTTCCCTTTGCCAAATACTCCCTCCCCCTTTTCACCCCTCCCACCCATCAACATCATATCTGTTTGCTTGTCTTAACAACTTCAAGGAATTGTGACTGTTGTGTCTTCTTTCCACACCCCTTTAAGTTCATCCATGTTGCTGCAAATGGCAGTATTTCATTCTTTTTTATAGCAGAGTAGTATTCTATTGTGTAGATATACCATAGTTTCCTTATCCACTCATCTGATGATGGACATTTGGGCTGATTCCAACTCTTGGCAATTGTAAATAGTGCTGCAATAAACATGGGAGTACAGGTATCCCTTTGACATGGTGATTTCCATTCCTCTCGGTATATTCCCAGCAATGGAATAGCTTGGTCATATGTTAGATCTATCTGAAATTGTTTGAGGAACCTCCAAACCATTTTCCATAAAGGTTGCACCATTTTGCAGTCCCACGAACAGTGGATGAGAGTTCCTTTTTCTCCACAATCTCTCCAGCATTTATCATTCACAGTCTTTTGGATATTAGCTATCTAACTGGAGTGAAATGGTATCTCAGTGTGGTTTTGATTTGCATTTCCCAAATGCTAAGTGATGTTGAGCATTTTTTCATGTGTCTGTTGGCCATTCGTATATCTTCTTTTGAGAAATGCCTTTTCAGCTCCTTTGCCCATTTTTTAATTGGGTTACTTTTTTTTTTTTTGCTATAAAGTTGTTTAAGTTCCCTGTATATTCTGGATATTAATCCTTTTCAGATGTATATTTTGCAAATATTTTCTCTCACTCTGTTGGTTGTCTTTTAGCTCTGTTAATTGTTTCTTTTGCTGTGCAGAAGCTTTTTAATTTGGTATAATTGCATTTGTTTATTTTTCCTTTGGTTGCCCATGTTTTGGGGGTCATATTCATGAAGTCTGTGCCCAGTCATACTTCCTGGAGTGTTTCCTCTATGTTTTCTTTAAGGAGTTTTATTGTTTCTGGGTGTATATTTAATTCTTTAATCCATTTTGAGTTGATTTTCATATATGGTGGGAGGTACGGGTCTAGTTTCATCCTCCTGCATATGGATATCCAGTTTTCTCAGCACCATTTGCTGAAGAGGCAGTCTCTTCCCCAGTGTATAGGCTTGGTGCCTTTGTCAAAGATCAGATGACTGTAGGTGTGCAGGTTGATTTCTGGATTCTCTATTCTATTCCATTGATCAGTGTGTCTGTTTTTATGCCAGTACCATGCTGTTTTGGTTATTATAGCTTTGTAGTATAGTTTAAAGTCAGGTAGTCTTATGCCTCCAGCTTTATTATTTTTACTCTGGATCGCTTTGGCTATTCATGGTCTTTTGTTATTCCATATAAATTTCTGGATAGTTTTTTCCATTTCTGAGAAAAATGTCATTGGAATTTTGATGGGGATTGCATTTGAATTTGTAGATCACTTTGGGTAGTATGGACATTTTCACAATGTTAGTTCTTCCAATCCAAGAGCATGGGATATCTTTCCATCTTCTTGTCTCCTCTTTAATTTCTCTCAGCAGTGGTTTGTAGTTCTCATTATAGATATTTTTTGCATCCTTGGTTAACTCCATTCCTAAGTATTTTATTGTTTTGGTGGCTATTGTAAATGGGCTAGCTTTCTTAATTTCTGTTTCTGTGTGTTCACTATTGGAGAGTAGAAATGCTACTGATTTTTGTGTGTTGATTTTGTATCTTGCAACTTTGCTGAAATCATTTATCAACTCCAAGAGTTGTTTTGTAGAGGCTTTAGGCTGTTCGATATATAGGATCATGCCATCTGCAAACAGGGACAGTTTGACTTCATCTTTTCCAATCTGGATGCCCTTTATTTCCTTCTCTTTTCTGATTGCTCTGACTAGTACTTCCAACAATATGTTCAATAGGAGTGATGAGAGTGGCCATCCTTGTCTAGTTCCTGTTCTTAAGGGAAAAGCTTCCAGTTTTTCCCCATTCAAGATGATATTGGCAGTGGGCTTATCATATATGGCTTTAATTATGTTGAGATACTTTCCATCTATACCTAACTTGTAGAGAGTTTTTATCATGAACGAATGTTGAATTTTGTCAAATGCTTTTTCAGCATCTATAGAGATGATCATATAGTCTTTGTCTTTGATTTTATTGATGTGGTGTATCACATTTATTGATTTGCATATGTTGAACCAACCTTGCATCCCTGGGATGAATCCCACTTGATCACAGTGTGTAATTTTGCATATGTGTTGCCGTATTCTGTTAGTTAGAATTTTATTAAGGATTTTTACATCTATATTCATCAACGATATTGGCCTGTAGTTTTCTTGTTTTGTTGTATCTTTGTCTGGTTTTGGTATCAGGGTGATGCTTGCTTCATAGAATGAGTTTGGGAGAATGGCCTCTGTTTCAATCTTTTGGAATAGTTTGTAGAGAATTAGTATCAATTCTTCCTTGAAGATTTGGTTAAATTCTGTATTGAACCCATCTGGTCCTGGGCTTTTCTTTGTTGGGAGCCTTCTGATTACAGCTTCAATCTCCTTTATTGTTATTGGTCTGTTCATGTTTTCTACACCTTCATGGCTTATTTTTGGGAGCTTGTGTGTGTCCAGAAATTTATCCATTTCCTCCAGATTTTCGAACTTGTTGGCGTATAGTTGTTTATAGTAGTCTTGGATGATTCCTTGTATTTCAGTTGGGTCAGTTGTAATATCACCTTTTTCATTTCTAATTTTTGTTATTTGAATCTTCTCTCTTCTTTTTTTTGTTATCCGTGCTAGTGGTTTGTCGATTTTATTTATCTTTTCAGAAAACCAACTTTTTGATTTGTTGATCTTTTGTATTGTTTTTTGGGTTTCAATTTCATTAAGTTCTGCTCTGATCTTGATGATTTCTTTCTGTCTGCTAACTTTAGGTTTGGATTGTTCTTGTTTTTGTAGTTCTTTAAGGCGCATCATTAGGTTGTTCACTTGCCATCTTTCCATATTTCTGAGGTAAGCATTTAATGCAATAAATTTCCCCCTTAATACTGCTTTTGCAGTATCCCACAAGTTTTGGTATGATGTATCATTATTTTCATTAGTTTCAATAAATTTTTTGATTTCCTGCTTGATTTCTTCCTGGACCCATAGGTCATTAAGTAGAATGCTGTTTACTTTCCAT
>NW_007737936.1:44894-48435 GCF_000696425.1 Galeopterus variegatus | reverse complement strand
CTGGTATCACAGCGCACAGCTCTCAGGATCGCGCTGTCTCCTGGCATGGCCGCTCCAGACCTGTCACCATCTTGAGTTCTGGATTACTTTTCTTTTGGGATATAATTCACTGAGCTCCAAGGAAGGAAAATCTAGTGTACTTGCAGAAAATATATAGTGATATCATATTTCAAAAGGGAAAAAGGATATGCAAATTGGTGTCTTTTAGAGACTAGGTGAGCCGAATGGGTGGTAGGGTGGAAAGTAAATATTTAAAATGAATACTAGCCCACTGTAGGAATTCAATAAATATATGTTGAGTGAATTAAGTACCTTCTGAAGTCACCTTAGAGTAGACCTTTGCGGTGGGGAGTCATTTGAATGACTTAGGCAAATAAATGGCAAATAGGCTCCCGCTGTTCTGTGGATGAGGTACAAGGAATTCCCCTAAGACCTCTTCTAAGTAGAGCTTCATAATGACTGGGTGTTAGATCACTGTGTATAAGAAGGCCAAAACCTTCAGGAGGAGAAAGAAGGAAAATCACAGCCTTTGCTCTGCATAATACGAATTTAGATGACACTATCGTGGTGGGCCAGGTAGCCTCGACCTGCTGGCAGATGCTATAAAAGCAAGAGGGAGTCTGAGCTGATAAGTTCCCTTTGGAGAACAGAGAATAAAATTATGGAAGAGTCTCAAAGTTAACAAAGGAAGCAAAACAAACATTTGGGCATCTACAGTACCCAAGGGACTGTACCAGATGCTTTTGTGAAGTGTAACACACCCAGGCAGGAGGCCATAACAAGGAGAACTCCATAAAGGGAGTTGTTTAATTTGCCCACTTAGGACCACTGAATCTTAACTACAATTATTAATTAGGATACACCTGGTTCAAATATCCATCTTGACACTTTCTGACAGAGACTAGGGTGAAGGAGGGTGTTTTGAACCAAAATTTTATTATAAATTGACAAAATTCACCTTATGTAATGAATCATATACATCTTGGAAACAGATTTATGCCAACCTCTCTGGAATGATGATTAGCAGAACTGTTGTTTAGGAATGGCTCCAGGAATTGTCTTTGTCCTGGTTTTATTTGGAGTCCTCTTTAGTTTGTCTTTTGATCTTCTGCAGTGTCCTTCACAAATCTGTGTCCCATGACAACCTGTCTGAATGACCATTTCCCTTTGCCTGCTTCTGTCTGAAACTGGCAAATGTTTCAAAGTTCAGACTGTAATTGTCAATTCTTTGCATATATCAGGTACCCAACAAAGGTTGGTGGAGCTTAAAAAGCATCCTGTTTTAAAATGAACATACGCTTAGAAAGGTTTAAGGAGAAGCCCTTGAGCATTCATACCTCTGTTTGGTGGTTCTCAACTGGAGGTTTCTATGAATCTGTGAAATGGTAAGTGTTGTCCTTGAGCTATTTTCAGAAGCCTGATGGAAACCATATCCTTACCTGTAATGAGGCTGGAAAGCTAACTAAAATGTTGAATTTCTTTATCTTCGTTTGTAATTATATTAACTTTGTACAAATAGCATTAGTCTTTTAGCCTAGGATTGTTTGAGAGCAAGTAACAGAATATACTCAGATGAGTTTAAGGAAAAGAGGAAATTTAATATAATGATATAGGGGTGATATGGATTGTTTCCCCCAAGTTTTATTAATTAATAGCTTGATCCCCACTATGACCATTAAGAGGGTGGGAAATCCTATTATGGTAATTGCAAGGTAGGGCTTTGAAGATTAGATTCTGAGGACCATGCCTAGTGAATGGATTAATAATGGTGGTCATGGGCATGGTTCTGAGGGCTTTAAAAGGAGAGCGCATGACGAGCTATCTTTCTTTCTCTCTGCTCTGTCATTTTCTGCCATGTGGGACCCCTGCATTGCTGTAAAGCCACCACCAAAGAAGACCCTCACCAGATATGTTCCCTGGACTCTGGATTTCCCAGCTTCCCAAACTGTAAGCAATAAGTTTCATTTTCTTGCAAAGTATCCAGTTCCAGGTATTTTGTTATAAGCAACAGAAACAGACTAATATAAGGAGTATTTCACTCAAGCCCAAAGTGGGCAGTATAGCTAAGTCTCACAAAGAATTGAAGCCAATGAAAGGGAAATCACTAAAAATCAAGGCAGCTATCTTGAAAATTTTCTTCCTGGGGCCTCTGGTGTCCCCCTTCTTCTTCTTTGTCTGCATCAGTCTCATCCTCTTCTCTGTAGACTGGGTACTTGGTCTCTGCTAGCATGGCTGTTTTCAATATTTGTAAATTATTTTAAAGCAAATCAGTGAAGACAGTATGTGTGTATATGTAGGTACATTTATGTATATGTAAATACACATTCACACACACATATCTATATACACACACATATATGTATGTATGTATATGTACATCTATATATACATAGCTAATTTATACCTGAAGGGCCCCATTAGTTAAGATTTGAATCTCCCAAACAGGTACTCCTCCTGGGGAGGCAATAGTTGGAAGTATACACTAGTTTCTTAGCATCTGAAAGAACTTAACCAGAAATCCACACTCCAGTGAGTTACCACAAGTTTCAACCATGTTTACCTCATGTCAGTTCTACTCAGTTTTAAAATGAGCACAAACAGCACTAGAAATGACTTTTTATTAGTGAGATGTGTAATGTTCAAAATATGGGATTGGCTAGTCAATTCATACATGCAACTCTTCTCTCAGAGAGCAGGTGTGAGATTACATTTTTGGTAGAGCATTTCTTGACTTAGGACTTAAGGACTTAGTTTGGCTTTGTTTATGTAGTCTATCATTCACTTGTGATATGAAGTTTAGCTGAATCATGATGCTAAAGTAATGTTGCCTTTGCCTTTAGTAAAAGAACGTAATGTTGTAAACAATCAGCTTATTTTAGGTCAGTTTGCAATAAGGATGTGCCATGGTTACTCCATAACTGGCCTCCTCTCAGCCTTTAGGTCTACATAAGAATATAGGCCCTTAGACTCTAGAGGACTGGAATCTCTCTGTTCTGTCCCCAGTTTCTCTGAAAGAACATGGACTGGCTCACCTTGGATAAGGTGTCTTGGTCCAATCAACAGTGGCCAAAGAAGTTTCCAGGTTGTGTGGTGATCAGCAGTGCCAAAGAAAGCCTCTCAGTAGGAGGTGTGGGTGTGGAATCAGGCTGGATTGTGGGTGAAGGGTAAATTTCATAGAAAGGGGTGTTGACAGGGTAAGTGCCTTGAGAGCTCATGTTGATCAGATCCAAAGCTATGGGTGTCTTTGATCCAAAAAAGGATATAAAATTCTTAAAACTTCAGCATTTTTAGGTAGGTTAAATGTTACAGACAACAGGTTTGATCAGTAAAATGATTTAAGGATAAGCAATTACTTTTGATAAGCAATTACTTTTCATTTTAATAGTTTTATTAGTGGGGTGAATTTTCTGGTGGAATAGGGACTGATTTTTGGAAGGGGGAACTTCCACAGAGGGCAGGAAAATGGACCACTCGATCATGGGACCATGGGCTCCAGGAGAACAGAAGAAGGGAGAAGGATAAGAAAAAGGAGAGGGCAGGA
>NW_007737936.1:43107-43553 GCF_000696425.1 Galeopterus variegatus | reverse complement strand
CAAGAAAGTGGGATAAAGAGAAGCAAGAAGGAACTGGGAGGTGCTAAGAAAAAGGAGGAGGAAGAGAGGGTATGTGGAGTTTGTTGAAAACGATTGAGTTTATTATGATATTTATTAATCATGTGGAGGTTAAGTTGAAATAGAATTAGCAGTCAACTCAGAGAGAAAAAAAATCTTTCAAACTTGGCCCTCTCCCCTTACCACTGTAGCAAGTAGCAGAGTGGCGTTGAAAGACAGGTATCTGCACACAGGCTGCCCTTTGCTCTGACCGTCCCAGCTAATTGGGTTGGCTATCTCTACTCAGACCCTGGACTCCAGCACAGACCTGTGTTAACCAGGCTTCCCACGGGCAAGGGGATTAGTACTGCCTGATGTGGAACGTAAAGGAAATGATACAATCTTGGGCAAAGGGTACAAGTTTAGGAGCAAACTCTCTCTCCAAATGA
>NW_007737936.1:42585-43050 GCF_000696425.1 Galeopterus variegatus | reverse complement strand
TGTCTTTGTGTCTGTCTGTCTCTCTCTCTCACACACACAACACACACACACACAACACACACACAATGAATGCAAAGAATACAGAGCTGCATTGGGAGAGGGATGTGCTTGGTGGGAGTGAGGAAGTCCCTGTAGTTCTACAGCTTTTATACATTATGAAAACAACTCTCTCAGACTAGAACAGGAACATAGCATATTCCTTAGCCTCTGCCATATCTGTGCATTTCTTAATGGTTGTAACATAAATACCAGATGTTATTTTCCTCTTAAAGTAACTGTGGTTAGAGTATTAAAGGCAGTTTTCATGCCACTTTTTCTCCTTTTTCCAACCTGGCTCCAAAGTTAAGAACTAGGCAGAAAGCAAGTTTTCTTTGCTCATTGAGATTGATTTCCTGGTCATGAGTTTTCCAGGGAAACTTCTGCACTCAAAGAGGTCATTTGGAAGAGAGAAATTAAAGACAATCT
>NW_007737936.1:39139-42136 GCF_000696425.1 Galeopterus variegatus | reverse complement strand
TTTCCAGGGAAACTTCTGCACTCAAAGAGGTCATTTGGAAGAGAGAAATTAAAGACAATCTTACTTATCTTTTTGGCAGCCCTTGGAGACCAGATTTTTTGGTGGATTGGGGCTGGGTTAGTGGCTCCTTTTCAATCTACTGTACATTCTGCCCTCACTGCATTGTACCTGAACTCTGGGACCCATTATGATAACAGTTGCTTATTTTCTCACCTCACTTCCCTGTCAAAGATTTTCCCTAAAGCTGGTTTCATTATAATTTAAAAAATACCATCTGTCTATCTAAGATTTTTTCTCCTCTCTTTTGGACAGATTTGTATCTGATTTGTTTCACGTGGTTCTATTGAACTTCTCCAGGTGCAGAGAGTAGGCACTGTACAACTCCTGTCCAAAATCATCTTTTTCCACATTACTTCTGTGCAACTATTGGTGGAGTTTGTCACTATTAACCGTGGGTTTTGTTGCAGTGATTAAGCTCCTTTATTGGTTTATCCAGCACAAAACCAGCATAATTTAAGTGACTTCTTCTCCTATGTACAGTTTGTTGCTTTCACTCCTCTATCTGCAGCACGGCTCCTCCCCTCCCAACCACCACCACCACACACAGTACCTTAGAGAGATGCACTTGGGTGCTTTGTGTTTTGCACCTGTGTGTTTTTCTGCCTGCTGTATTCTTCTTTATTTGTGCATTACACGTACTTCAATGATCTATGTACTATTTTATTGGTTCTAGCCAATGCTCACAATGCTCCAGATGTACTGTTTAATTGCCTTTTCATCCATTAACATATTTTGTAGTGACATCTTGGAAATGAAACAAAAGCAAAATGTAGCAGTTTTCCGGGGACCATTTTATTATTATTATTTTTTGTTATTTCTTCTGAGGATTTCTTCTTGCCCACAGTCTTTTTGTTTGTTTGTTTAATACATGTTGTTTCCTTCTAATAATTTCAGTCATTCCTATATCCTTGATTATTCTCTCCTTTCACATGATTTCCAACTCACATATAAACTATCTTTTTATGGGATTTTTAAATGTTTTATTTTTTAATGAAGATCACCTACATTAGCTTTTGTTTTGTCTTCTCTGTCATTTTATTGCTCTGACTTTAGGAGTCAGAATATTTGTAGTCAATGACTTATAGACAGACCCGTTTCTTTTTTTTTAATTTCAATTTTTTAATTGTAAATTGACAAATTATAGTTGTATAGGTTTATGAGCTACAAAGTGATGTTGTGGTTTGTGAATACAATTTAGAATAATTAAATCCAGCCTACTAACATATCCATCACCTCAAATACTTATTTTTTTTGTGGTGAGAATATTTGAAATTTACTATTAGTGATTTTGAAATGTATAATACATTATTATTTAGTATATTCATTATGTTGGGAAATATATCTCAAAATATAAAAAAGGTATTCCTCTTGCCTAATTCAGGCTTTGTGCCCTTTGACCATCATTCATTTCTTATATTTCTTTTTTTCCATCTTTATTGAGATATAATGGACAAACGAGACCTGCTTCTTTTCATGCTTTAAACAAAGCGAAGTCAGTCACATTAATATTTGTGGATAGATGACTACCCAGAGGTCATAATGTAGGGCATACATCATCATTCATTTACTCACCAAACTCATTTGTTGCAGGAAATAAAAGCCATGACATTTATAAACAAGGCTTTCCTGCTTATACAACTGCGTTGTAGGAACGGGAGAGAACTCACCAGCTGGGGACTGTCACACCCTCTTCTTTAACATAAATAAATAACAGGCTTTCTTTGGTACTTGAGGATAGCCAAGATCTCCTCCAAGATTACTTTATGGTCAGCAGGGGAGAAGGGGACTTTGTGACACGTATGTAGGGAAGATGTTATATCAAGATGCTCAGCCAGGGAAGGCAAAGTAGACCTTACTGCCATGGCACACCCTTCAGAAAGACTCTTTGAAAGAATCTGATGGCAATATTGGGAAGAGTCACAGTATTTGCCTGGTAAGATATGTAGGATTTGTACAAAGTTTACAGCATTTGTCAAGAGTACGAAGACATAAAATCTCTTTGTTAGTTGAGATCTTTACTTTTTAGAAGACATGATATGAGGTTCTGTTGGTATGGAGAAGTGATTTCTCATCACATTGCAGTAGGTCCTGGAGTATGGTGGCAAACAGAATGCATGGCTCTGCCTTCATGAGTGTTCCCTCATGGAACAAAATGTAAAATTATAAAATAAAATCACACCACTGTTGCACCTTTGAAAAGTGATAAACTAAATCTTAGACAGTACTAAATTGCTAGTTGGCAAATCCAGGGGCCCTTACTTAATTATCTTTCTCTGTATTCAATAGCTTAGAAATATCTGCCAGTGTAGAATTGCTATTGAGCAAGGGCTCATTGCCCAATAGGAAGGTGACCGGGTTCAGAGTAGATACTGCCTTCAACTTCACATTTGGGTTATATAACAGTACGGCCTGGTATTTGCCCAATCTCCCAGAGGTGAGCCAAAACTCCTCATTTACTTGAGGTGGGGCAATATGTAGTACAGCATGTGTACCATGGTTTGACAGCCCGATGTAAAATTTTCAGCCTCTTTGTAAAAGGTCGCAGGTTGCAGCCACTGCTTGCAGCCAGACTTGTCATTTTTGTGTTACTATGTCCAATTGTTCTGAGAAGTAGGCAACTGGCTGTCTGCTGCTGCCTAAGTTCTACATCAGAACCATCAGACCTATGCCCTGGAACTCATGCATAAAAAGGTCAAATGGTTATTTTACGTCTGGCAGACCAAGTGCCATAGCTGTTAAAAGCTTTTCTTTTTTTTTTTTGTCTTTTTGTCTTTTTCCGTGTCCGGCAACGGATCGCAGCCCTCAGTGTTGCCCCCGTACCAGACCGGGGACCGGCAATGGGATTGCAACCCTCGGTGCTGCTCCCGCGCCTCGCTCAGCCAGTGAGCGGGAACCGGTCTGTATGTGGGATCCGAACCCTCGGGCGGGAGCGCCGCT
>NW_007737936.1:37268-38589 GCF_000696425.1 Galeopterus variegatus | reverse complement strand
ATCCGAACCCTCGGGCGGGAGCGCCGCTGCGCTTCCCAAGCGGCGCACTTATCCAGTGCGCTACCGGGCCGGCCCCTAAAAGCTTTTCTTTAATAGTATGGAAGGCTCTTTGACATGCTGTTGTCCAGTATATGGCTCATGATTGCCCCCTTTGAGAGCCTTATATAAAGGTTTAGCTACAAGTCTGAAATTGGGAATCTAGATACAGCAGAACCAACCATTCCCAAGAATGCTTGCAACAGTTTTTTAGTGATGGGTACAACTACCCTAGCCAGGGCCTCTCTTTGGCCTTGTAAAAAGGTCTCTGTCCCTTAGATAGCTCAAATCCCAAATACTTTACTGTTGGTTGCATAATTTAGGCTTTTTTAAAGAATCTTGTATCCCCTGAATGCCAGAAAATTTAAAGTTAGCATAGCATTCCTGTTAGAGGCTTCCTTGGTCTTACTAGCTATCAGAATGTCTTCTACATACTGAAGTAGAATCCCCTCCTCCAGCTGAAGTTCTCTTAGATATCTGGTTAGAGCTTCCCTGAAAAGGGTAGGGGCATTCATAAATCCCTGAGGCAACAAATTCCTACAATATCACCATTTCATATTGGACTCTGGATCATACCACCGAATAGGAAATAACTCTTGGGACTCTGGGGTTGGGGGTATACAGTAAAAGGCATCCTTTAAATCTGAGACTGAACCAACAAAAATCTCCAGACAGGGTGGTGAGAAAGGTGTAGGGATTTGGTACTGCTGGAGGTATATCTTCTACAATTTGATTAATGGCCCTCAGATCTTGTACAAAGTGATAATCATTAGTCCCTGGTTTCTGCACTGGCAGGATAGGAATATTATATAGAGACTGACAAGATCTAGTAAACTGGTACTCAAGAAAGGCAGTTATCAGGGGCTTTATTCTTTCCCTAGCTTGACTCTTCAAAGGATAATGCTTTATGTTAGGGAACATTTTGCCCATTTGGAGCCTTACTTTTACTGGAACTGTCATTCTAGCTCACCCTGGCCTCCCTTCAGCTCACAGGTCCAATCTTATATCCTGGAGGATTGTTTCAAGTACCTCTAGCTGAGGTTCTTCTTTCAATTGTAGGAGTACTCCTTGGAGATTGCAAGCATGGTCAGGAGGCACTTTAACATCCACCCATACTAGCATGAAAAGTACTCATGCATTTAGTTTAGTTAGCAAATTGTAGCCCAACAGAGATGTTGGACACTTGAGCATATACAAAAAGACTGTGCTTGAAGAAAGTCTTCCCCAAATGACACTTGAAGGACTGAAAAAAGGACCTATGAGAAACTTCCAGAAACACCCATTA
>NW_007737936.1:34286-36298 GCF_000696425.1 Galeopterus variegatus | reverse complement strand
AAAAAAAACTGAGTAGGTGGCTGTGGTATAAATTCTAGTTGCTATTTGTGGGTTGTGGCAACTGGTAATTCAGCTTATGACTGGCTTCCATTCCCTCTTCTCTTCCTCTGGGATGGTTGGAGCATTCCTGTTTCCAGTGGCCTTATTGTTTACAGTAGGCACATTGTCAAGGTCCCATGGCTGGATGACTTCAGTGGTTAGATGGTGGGGGCACCAGGGGTCTTACACATGGCTTCTTACTTCCACCAATGGGCATCCTCACTGGTTCTGGTTGTTCATGTCTGAGAGCTGCAGCAAGTAGTGTGGCTTGCTGCTTCATTTCATGCAGCCTAGTTTGATCTTTGGGCTCTTTGGGATCCCAACCTGGTTTGGTTCCAGGTACCACGTTAGCTGTCAGAGTGTTAATTGGATTGTTAGGTAGCAACTCATGAAGTCTCTCAGCTTTCTGATGAGCCTTTTCTAACACTATCTTACTTCTGGAGTTAGGAGGATATTTATTAGGGCCTGAATATCAGCCCAATTTGGATTATGAGTTGCAAATATGGATGTGAATACGTTTTCCATCTTTTTAGGATCATCCCAATAGGAGGGCATGTTGTTTTTCCAATTATATAAATCTGAAGTTGAAAAGGGAGAATGTACATATGCAAATCCTCAGGGTTGGCTTTCGTCATTGAGACCTACAGGGATTTGTCTTAATGGAAATTGTGGTGCCTGAGATTGAATGTCCTTAGGGCCAAATTGAGTACTTCAACAGGTGTGGGGGAGACCAGTTCTTGTTGGTTATCTATCAAAGTTGGACCTTTAGCACTGGGGACACTGGCAGCTCCTGAAACATCTCCATTGTGTGGGGAAGTAAAGGCAGGAGAAGGAGGTGAGGTGGAAGATCCTGTTATTAGATGGGACAGGCCAAGGTCTTCCTCTGGCCCTGACTCAGACAAAACCTGCTTTCTCTGGGAATTCTCCCCTCTGAACTATGATCTTTCACTTGTTCTATAAAACTTCATTGTGACACAAGGCCATGAAAGATTGTACGTATGGGCTCTCATTCTGTTTTTCATCCTTTTTGCAAAGCAGGTCTCATTACAAAATGGTATTATAATTTAAAGATCTGTTCTTAAGCCACTTCTGAACAGACTTCAGTGAATATTGGGGCCAGGCAGTATTACATAAGAAAATCATTTGCTTTCTTTTCATTGGCCCATAACTAAACTCTGCCCAATTCTGTAGAATGCAGTCTGAGGGGCTGTGTTTTGGGATGCTATTTAGATTCCCCATAATTTAAAGAGAACCTGTCTAAGGTGACTGGCACAAAAACTCTAATTTCTAGGGAAACTGTTTTGGGTCTGTTATTGTGCTGTTTATGTGCAGCTGTTTTAGTTTGCTCTTTTGCTCAGCTTGTCATAGGAAGTCCCAAACATCAAGGGTGTTGGGTTGCTTAGCGTGCTGGGAGACCAAACCCTTATGTACACCCTCTTATATGAGTCACAGTTCCATCTGACCCACGAATGGGGTATGTTCTTCTTGTGGGAGTCCCTATGAGACTGATACTTGTCATGGACAATAAATCCCAACACCTCTGCTAGACTTTCAGTCGCCTGAAAGTATCTCAAAGGACCAGAGGGAGCAATGTCTCTTATCTTTGGAGTTCTATGACTCTTATATACATACGATTTAGAAGGGTTTTATTTTGGTCACCAAAGAATCTAGTCTTAGTTATGCAAATTAAACATATAGATCAAGACACACAAACAAATAGTATGCATGTCAATTACCACATTATGGACCCTGAGTATGATTCCCTCAGTTGGGTGACCTGACAAGGCTCAAACTTGTCCATGCTTGCAACAGACACATTTTATCCACTCAAGGGGAGGATGAATGACCTCTGGTCTGTAAGCAGGTGAGTGGACACTCCGTACGGCTGAAGTAGAATGGACAGCTGCCTTGAGTTAGCCCTGCTTGGCTGCCACCAACAACTCCTTCTGGGCATGCTGAGAAGGCAGTGGACA
>NW_007737936.1:27581-33344 GCF_000696425.1 Galeopterus variegatus | reverse complement strand
AGGCTTTATTTCATGAGGTCAACAGGTGTGGAGACAGGAGGCAAAGCACCTCGAATCTATCTCTTCGGTCCAGGGGCTGTGCAGGCTGTAAGAGGTAAGCTCTATCTCTGATTGGCTAAATCTGTGTCAGGCCATATGACAGGGCAATCGTGGATTGGCTAGCCACTTCGGTCCAGGGGCTGTGCAGGCTGTAAGAGGTAAGCTTTATCTCTGATTGGCTAAATCTGTGTCAGGCCATATGACAGGGCAATCGTGGATTGGCTAGCCCTGAGTCAGGCCATATCACAGGGCAAGGGCTGATTGGCTGATAAAGTCAAAAGCTGATTGGTTGATTCTGAATCTAGTCCTTCAATTGGTTGAATCTGAATTCAGTCCCTGTTGGAGGATTTTCAAGTTTGTGTAGTATACCAGGCCATCTGGAGGGCAAGGTCTTTCTCTGTACATATGCTCAGCTCACATCCTGCAAGATAACTTTGAAATAACTTGAGGTAGGGAAATAAAACCAGTTTTAGTTAATTTTAGATGGTTTCAGAGTGGTTTAGAGTTTTTCCCTTTCTTGGTTCTCCTGACTTACTCACCCTTCTTCCTGTACTTGTTTTCTAGTTTCAATAATCTTCCCAAGCACTGAATGTAAACCCTGTCCAGGGCTTTGTACTGGCTCCTCAACTTTTTTTCTCTTTTTAAAACACCTCTCACTTCTTCCTTTAATTTCAGTGCTTACTAGCATCATTGTAGATGATTGCGACATCCTCTCATTGGCTGTCTTTACTTTGTATTTTCCCATCCCAGACCAACAGGCAAAATTTTGTTAAACAAGGCTTCAGGGAAAACTGCCCTTGTTATTTCATTCTCTTGCTCAGGAATCTATCTCGGTGTTCTATTACCCACCCCTTGAACTACTGTTTTCAAATTCCCCTGAATCTGCCTCTTTCCTTCATTTCCAATCCAACTACCTTCTCACTACTGTTCCATAACTATGCGTACATGCCATGTCAACTCTAAATCTCTTGTTTGGAAAAAACTTCTTCATACTCCATAAGAATATATTCTCCATATAAACACTATATTCACTCATGTAAACAAAGAGAATGTCAGGCCTGAACTCTTTCAAGACATTCTCACTGACTGCACTAGACCTTTTCTTATGGAAAACCTGAGAGTTTCCTTATCTGAGAGACTAAAAGCATAAAATAAGAACAGATTGGAAAATTTATACCAGAGAAGAATTTTGCCCTGGTTGTGAGATAGATTGGATTGCTGATATTTCTCCTTATTTTGAGTCTCTTAGAATAAGTCTGTAGTTCATGTTAATTGATTTATATCTTTGTCGTTTTATTTGAGTTCTGTTTGGAAGCTTCCTGCCACTTCTGCTGAATTAGGACTCCATTGAAGATGTGGACTATGTGACCTTGACCTATTCAGGCAAGAGCAGCTTCTTAATTTGCAGGGCTCAGTGCCAAATAAAAATGTAGGGCAACTTGTTTAGAAATTATAAGAATTTCAAAACAGCATCAGCAGAGCACTAAATCAAGTGCAAGGCCTTTCCAAGTGCAGGGCCCTGTGAGAATGCCCAGGTTATACACCCATGAAGTTGGCCCTCCCTAAGGCCTAAGGATATTCGACTAATTCTTTCTTTATCAAATATAATTTATCTTTCTCATGGTTAAAGTCTCCAAATAAATGCAGACATTAATCATATCCATTTTAGTGAGTTCCTAAATCTGTAACTTTGAGTAACTGAACCACATCATGATATGAACATTTTGTTTATTATTAATTAATTAATTCATTTACCTCTTGAAAAGTTTTTTGTTTTCTTTTTATTTTTTGTCTCCCTCAGCTTTATTGAGGTATAACTGACAAATAAAAATTTTATATATTAATGTTGTACAATGTGATGTTTTGATATATTTGTACATTGTGCAACAATTATCACAGTCAAGCTAATTAACATATCTGTCACCTCACATAGTCATCATTTTTTTTGTTTGTGTTGAGAGCATTTGAGATCTACTCTCTGAGCAAATTTCAAGTATACAACAGAGTGTTAGTAACTATAGTCAGCATTCTATAAATTACATCTCCAGAACTTATTTATCCTGCCTAATTGAAACTTTGTACCCTTTGACCAACATTTACCGATATGAACATTTAAAATTACATAGGTAATTGTGAGAGATCATAAAGTCTTAGAGTATAGAGGTCAAGTTGACTGCATCTTTGAATTCTAACAGCAAGTTCAACCTTTCACATGATAAGGCAAAATAAATATTTTGGAGGGTCAATAACCGGGATTGTCTTTCTGGGCTCCACACTGGTGTGCTAGGACCTCCCACAGGAAATCAGCTGGAGACAGAGGTCAAGTTGACTGCATCTTTGAATTCTAACAGCAAGTTCAACCTTTCACATGATAAGGCAAAATAAATATTTTGGAGGGTCAATAACCAGGATTGTCTTTCTGGGCTCCACACTGGTGTGCTAGGACCTCCCACAGGAAATCAGCTGGAGATATTGAGTGGCTATTAAAGCCTTTTGACTGAAAGAATTTGTCCCAATTGAGGGATAAGATCTGGGGAGACTAGAAGGATACCCAGATGCATAATCCAGATGTGTCAGTGGGCAGAGCCATAGCAACATTTGGACATTATGGTCAGGAGTGGAGAGAGGGGTCAGGGAGGAACACCCAAGGCACAAGCCAAGTAGGTATCTGTGGTGGCTGCTGAGAAGAGAGGTGGGATTCAGGAACGAAGGCCAGGGACTTGTACAATTCATCATTTAAAGAGTTTGAGTGGATCATGGAAAGATAAGGTGGGAGTTTCTATGACAACAAATTCCTGCTTCCACTGCAATTTCCACTTTTATGGCTACTACCATTGCTATCTATGTGGTCATCACCACTAACTTTGTGCCTGGGGTTCCAGGTCTTTCCCCAGCCCTGGGCCCATACTATACTGTGGCAGTTGTGCTTGAGTGTTGCAAATGGTTTTGTGCCCATCCGTGCCTCAGCAGATGGAATGACAATCTGCTTTATCTTAACATGGCTTGGGGATATCGTTCATTTCTTCTTAAAATACTTATTATTAGTTTTAAGATTCCTGATACCTCATTAGCCAGGGAGGGAGGAAGATCCCTTCTGCCTCCTCATCTATTGGTCCTGTGGTAGGAAGTTCTCCCTGAGCCTAAGCTCTCTGTCCTTCCTCTACCAGAGGCCACCTGCCCCAGTACTCCAGCACAAAAGTAGTGATGGTCAGGTAGATGGTGGCAGGAAAAGTGAAAATTGCAGTGGCTTCATGAGACAAATTTAAACACCCTTGTCTTTGGACAAGAAGTTTAGGAGAGCCACTGACCAAATTACTCTGCAGAGGAGCTGTGAGACTAACCTCAAAGATGGTTCCGAATGAATTGGAGCAATGCTGTTGTCTTATTTCTAGGACAATGCAGACCATCTATGGGTTATTTGTGCTCTGAAATTCATGGTTGCTCACTGTGCCAACTATACTTAGTGTCCCTTATCACAGACAAAGAAGGAAGTAATTGTGTAACTTTACCTAGGGAGGGATCTGTAATTCAATTTCCAATGCTGAAGAACATCCAGGTAGCTTTGAACATTCCTCCAAAACTGTTTGAGAAGGTCATTATCATCGGAACTTTTTATTATATTAACTTACTTTCAGAATAAACTTGAGAAATTGATTTTCCTCTCTTCAAAACACTGATTCAAAAATATCCTTATGTTTTGATATAGTCGGTTCTCTTCAATATGTAAACTCATTCTCATTTATTTTATTGTATTTTGTTTCATCTTCCCTACAATAAAAACTTCATGAAGGTGTGAATTATATTGATCTTCTTTACCATTGCATTCTTGGCTCTAGCAGAGTCCCTGGTAAACAGCTGTTCAGTAAATACTTGTTGATGAATAAACGAATGAATAATTCAGCAGTGCTTTGAATTCATGTCCAGACGACTGAACGAACAGGTCTACCTTATTCACCACAGGGAAGGCGAAATCTTTTCGGAGGGAACTCAATCCAAGGAATGAAAATATCAAGATGTACTTTAACTTTGATAAAAGGAGTGCAGACAAGTGCCTCACAGGTGGAGGAATTTTGAGGATGGCAAAATGTTATCATTCAGGTTGTGCTCTGATGCAGCCTCTTTGGGCTGAGCTCTGGGGGGTGAGGGAGGTCCAATTAAACTTGAGTGAAAACTAAAGGAACTATAAATCAAATATCAGCTGCACTGACACCAGTAGCTTTTACAGTGACAGCAGATAGCATCAGTGTCTCTTCAGGGATGGCAGATGGCATCCCTGTGACACAGCATAGTTAGCATGGTGACACCGTTTTATCCCTGTGACACAGCATAGTTAGCAGATTCACATCATCAGCACTTGGGGTGGGCAGCTTCTCATAGGAGTGAAGGACGCTGACGTTAGGGGCACTGCCTCTGGTGAGTGGAGGAACAGAGGTGCCTCCAATAACATGGCTGTGGGACAGGGGGCACGAATTAAGAGGAGAGGAGGTGGAGCACTCCACGGACAGCTGAGATGATAAACCACCCTCTGCCATGACATGCCTGATCAGCACCACTGGGGATGCTCGGAAATGTTTGTGGAGAATTTGAAGGGGAATAACTGCTTGCAGGTCAGCTCTGGGGGTGGGGAGTGGGCGTGGGGAAGGAATGGTGACTTTGGATAGTTATCCCCTGCCTTGCTTATTGCTCTTCTCTCTTCCCCCTGTCCCCTGGATTGGTATGTTCTGGAAAACATGAAATAATAAAGAGAAGCTGATTAGGGCTGGCATTTTCTCCATCTAGAGTTTCAGTAATGGGGGCTTTACATTCCAGTTCTGGGATCCACAGTGCCTCGAGATCAGGGAATCTAGTTTAATTCCTCATTCGAGAAAAACATAACTTTTTATTAAAAAAAATCCTTTCTTTATCACAACAAATAAAAGATGTCTTTCTGCAGACCTCCCACATTTACCTGGAAAAAAATTAAATAGCTTTTTTGGTTAGGCAAAAAATACACATACATACAAAACATGTATGCATTGGGCAAATGTGTAATGTTGGGACTCTGCATCCTAGCAAGAAATCACTTATACTAATACCCTTTCCACAGTCTTAATTTCCCAACTTCTTTTCTGCTTGAATTCATTTGCGTTGTTCATTTGGGTTCTATTATGTAGAGACCCTGCTCCCTACCACCCCAACCAATTGAGAATCTTATTCAGTTGAGTTCCCTAATATCTGCCACGCTGTCCATTTTTTTTGGTACCTGAATGTGATCCCCTTACAAGTTTTCATTTTATATTCCCAGGGCCCAGCATTTAGCTCCATGCACATTCAATTTCATTCTCATCAACTTTTGTGTACTCTCAGCCTGCAGAGCTGGCCGACTTGTCCCAGCAGACCTTTTCCTCGGGTAAGTTAGCTGAGGATGTCTATAAATTCTCCCACTCCAAGAAATTGGTCAGGTGTGCTGAATTCACCAGGCTTGTCAAACCCTGTCAGAGTTAGCAAATCGGAAACTGTAGACACATTCAACTTTAAGTTACAAGAGGCAAACAGTTGTATATTCCCGATCCTGTCAGCCCTGAATATTTCCAGAAACAAGCAAAACAAGAATTTTGTCTTGAAATTTGGCAGGACGAGGAAGTAAACACACAGGTTCTCACCTGAAATCTCCCCCCTTCTCCCCTTACCTTCTCAGGGAGTTAATGTGCTCTGACTACAAGTAACTTACATTTTAAAGAATAA
>NW_007737936.1:24818-26860 GCF_000696425.1 Galeopterus variegatus | reverse complement strand
ATCCCCTACAGTCCAAGGAATGGACTTCATTTTGCTATTGCTGCTTTTCGTGTGATACTTCATTTTTCATCTGCTAAAAAATTAAGCCCAAACCGATATCAGAAAGGAATGCGTGTGTGTGTGTGTGTGTGTGTGTGTGTGTGTGTGTGTGTGAGAGAGAGAGAGAGAGAGAGAGAGAGATTGTCGATTATCAAATTTGGCTCTTGGAATTTTATGGCATGGTTCCTAGCATGAATTACAGGGATTTCTAATGAAGTTGCTTTTAAGAAAACAGCATGTGCTAGGTGACCAGAAGAGCTGATCTGTGCTGTTAAAGCTGGATCAGATATATGCTTAGGATAAGCTAAAATGTTAAAGTGGCTCTATGCACTCTGATTACACTATATATTCAGGATGAATCAAAGTAAAAAGTATAAAATGAGCTAAATATGATGAAGTGTAGGATAGCATGTATCAGCTGATGGCTCTATGGCCTGTTATGTAGGGAAAAACAAATCTCCCTGTTTATATATTTTAGAGGAGACAGTAGGGATTTGGATAAATAGCTGAGGTGTCAGACTTCTGAGGTGGGAAAGGAAGCCTGTGGGTCAGAGGGTTCCTAGGGAGTTCCAAATTGGACTCTGATTTTCCTTCTAACCGTTTATTCTTCTAGCCATGTGTATGAGTAAGTAATGCTCATACACAAATAATGTGTAAGCTCAAATACGCTAGAATTTTATTTCTTGCTTCCAAGTGCCTTATACTGATTGGGGGCTGTGCTGTCCTAAGAAGTGACTTGGGAACTCAGGCACATTCTAGAGACGGGGCCTGGGTAAATGTAGTTTGAAAAGCTCTACAGATGATTCTGATGTTCAACCCCAGTTGGCTAACATAAAGGCCAACAACATGTTCAGGGAAGAGCATTTTATGTAAGAGATCTTGAAATTCTTTTCTTACTACGAATTTGAAATCTTGCAATATCAGTTATTCCAATTTACTTCTCCAATATAGATTCCATGAGCAGAATATAAAGTATGGTCTGTCTTATCTTCGAATATGCTAATCACTCACTTTCAATGTTACATGGACATAAAGATTCTGAACAACTTCTCAGATCTTCACAACAACATTTTCTGAGGATGGCATCAGTTTTATAATTTATCTTTTTTTGCCAGAGGTACAAGGATGATTTAACTCTTCCATAATTGATAGTTTTAGTGTTCTGCTTCATTGCAATAAGAATAAGTATACTTTTTAAAGCTTTTCCTGACTTATTATTGACATTTGATTCATATACAAAAATTGTTTATGGATTGAATTATATGATCTCTATACATATCAAAGATTTCTCAGATTCTTTCAGAGAGTCTNTCAGAGTTAGCAAATCGGAAACTGTAGACACATTCAACTTTAAGTTACAAGAGGCAAACAGTTGTATATTCCCGATCCTGTCAGCCCAGAATATTTCCAGAAACAAACAAAAAAAGAATTTTGTCTTGAAATTTGGCAGGACGAGGAAGTAAACACACAGGTGCTCACCTGAAATCTCCCCCCTTCTCTCCTTACCTTCTCAGGGAGTTAATGTGCTCTGACTACAAGTAACTTACATTTTAAAGAATAAATTACCTTCTATTCATTATCTTAGGCTTCTCTTCCATGATTTTCTATCAGACAATGAAGCCAATGACTCAAGGGGACCTTATTATTAATTATTAATTGTTTGTAATATTGGCACATTAACTCACTGGTTGAAAATGATGGCTTCTCCTTTAATCCCATTAAATCCTCCCTTCATATTAACCCCATTGGGTTGACAGCATGCAGAATCAGAATCTGTGGTAGGAGATTCAGGAAGCTCAGAGAGAGTGAAAACCATATGCTCTGTCAGCCATCCCCTACAGTCCAAGGAATGGACTTCATTTTGCTATTGCTGCTTTTCGTGTGATACTTCTTCATTTTTCATCTGCTAAAAAATTAAGCCCAAACCGATATCAGAAAGGAATGTGTGTGTGTGCGTGTGTGTGTGTGTGTGTGTGTGTGTGTGTGTGTGTGTGTGTGAGAGA
>NW_007737936.1:21044-23044 GCF_000696425.1 Galeopterus variegatus | reverse complement strand
TGGATTGAATTATATGATCTCTATACATATCAAAGATTTCTCAGATTCTTTCAGAGAGTCTTGATTGAAAAATAGTTCCAGAGTCAAATCAGGCAGAAATAACTGCTGCTAGGAAAATTCTGATTTTTAAATGTAGAAAAACAAGGCTGTATCTTGCCCTATCCTTTTAAACTTCTTCCTGAATAATTTTTGATAAAATGGTCATGAAACTTCCTGCAAATAGGATTCTAGGTTTTTCCTGTGCTGATGACATGGGCTGCCTTTCACACTGCAGCAGCGATTTCAAGAATTAGCTTAACCCTTTCAGGAAGAATATCTAAATATTAATTATATCAAAAGCAAAAATCAACATTTCAGGCAGATGCTTTGACATACAGATAGATTGTATTTACATTGTATTTTACAATATTATGCAACAGAAGGTTTTATTTACTAATTAGTGGTCCATTTGTGATTAATTTCTTATCAAAATTGTTTTGTCTGGGTAGATCAAAGTTTCACAATTGTAAAGACGATAAGTTTAGTTTTCAAAACCTAGGTCACTACCATTTCATCCATATTTTATGGAATGATATTCAGTTAAGTACACTTTGGGACATTTGACCAGCTTTGGAGCTTGAGAATAGGCTTGAATCCCACTTATAGGTACTCCCATTTATTTATTTATTTTTTATTTTACTTTATCAATATGCAATCTAGGTACTTCCATTTAGATCTACAATTAGTTAAGACTATACATCAGACCCAGCAATGGACCTGGTAAAGCAGCATCTTTGTTATATACACGACAGTTTTTCAAAGCCAGAGGATGTTCTTTGAATCAACATCATAGAATACTGACTGTTTAGTAATAATTAGTTTCCACAGTTCTAATTATTTAATATCTACTCTTTTCAAAAGCCTGGCTTGAAAAATAGATCTTTGAGAGGGGTACTAAAGGATACGTTAAGCAGTCTTCCTGTAAGCTTCTTTGAACATTATCTATTTATTAAGCCAAGTCATCAAAATGCTACACACCTAGATCATATTACCATACCCTGTTTTTCATTTAAATTTCTCTTAAAAAACAAAAATTTAACCTTTCATCCTCAGCTACACAAGGTCTGATATAAGAAATACCCATATGTGGGAGTTTTTTGCATTAGTTTCTGTTAAATGGCTTTTGAGAATGTGTCCATCACGCTGGTAATAGCTTCTTATATAAATATCCTTGTGACAAAGCCCTCTTGGGAACTGATGAACAGCTATTCATTTTTCCCTCAGACTACGTTGCTATTAAACTTGTTTTTATAAAATCTTGACTTTGACTTCTAGGAAGTTCAGTTTTTAGCTAATTCTGTCAGATTTCCTTAGTTAAGCTCTTCATAATAATATTATTTTCTTCTTTTTGCATTTCCCTGTTTTTTAATTTGCTATTTTTGCTTTTACGTTGTTTATTGATTACTTCAAATGTCGAATTTGGTAATGTTTTCTGTTCTTATGTTGTCTGTTATTTATTAATTCAACAAATGATTTTTGAGTTCCTACTATGTTCCAAACACAGTGCCAGGCTTGGGGGAATAGTGGTTAGAGAATTGAACAAAACACTTTTTGTGTCTTAAATATTAAAGAGTTTGTAATCTTTACTTTTATTGTGAACTGCCTCAAAATATTTTGGAAAAATTTAAATGTAAACCTGTACCCCATCTTTTTCTGCTATTGTGACATCTCTCTCTCCCTCTTCTCCTGCAAAAAATCTCTCCAGTTAGATCTCAGGGTCTGCAGAGCCTGTGTCCCGATTGCTTCTGGGCACATGTTCTCAGGCACGTGTGTCTTCTGTCATGTTTTCCTCCTCTGGTTTCCTTTGCAGATTGGTCCTCAGAGCTTCCTGCTGCTGCTTTCCCTCCTCTGCTACTGTTGCTTCCTTGTTTGCAGCTGCACTTCTCCAAACCCTCCTGGACCAGGGCCTCTCTGAACAAAACTGCTTTGCCAACATGGGTGGAATCTCTCTGGTTGTCTTC
>NW_007737936.1:2154-20895 GCF_000696425.1 Galeopterus variegatus | reverse complement strand
CCAGGGCCTCTCTGAACAAAACTGCTTTGCCAACATGGGTGGAATCTCTCTGGTTGTCTTCTTACCCCCCACCTCATTCTGTCATGATAAATCACCAGAATGATGCACCAGGGCCTCTCTGAACAAAACTGCTTTGCCAACATGGGTGGAATCTCTCTGGTTGTCTTCGTACCCCCCACCTCATTCTGTCATGATAAATCACCAGAATGATGCCTTGCATGCCCAATGTTGTGTCGAGATTTCTATAAGAGAACCACATCTTTAGTTTTTATTTGCAGCACACTCGCTGGGACTCTGAATTGAGTCCTTGCTTCTGGCTATCCAAATCCCCCTGGGCTCCTAGTCCATCCTACATTTACTGCATACTATTAACTAAATGTGTTGACTGAGTATAAGCTGATGTGGGGTTTCAGAACTCTTCCTCTGCTGTTGTCAAAAGTCTATTAGCCTTGTCATCGTTGGTCAGCACTACAAATAGTTAGGATGGTGACATTTTCCTATCACAGTTACTGAAACCCTAGAGGAAAATTACACCTAATGGTTTAGCGACTCACAGAAAAGAACACATCATTATCTTTCCAAGGCCTTTATTTATTTTTTTTTGTGGATGAGGAAGGCAGCTCCTAATTTTTATTGATGGATTGGCTTTGGCTGAATCTATGTTATACTCTCTGGTAATTACCATGACAGCACAAGAAAAGATAGTTAATATTCTTTTGTTTCCAATACATGGTCAATAGGACAATTAATTATCTGCCAACAAGTTGAAAAGGCTTGTCATGCTAGCATTTTAGTATAGGGAATTAAGCGTCACACTAGGGAAGGGAGAAAATTCAACCAACATACCTAATGAAAGAATGAAGTTTTATAGAAATAGATAGAAGCATTTCACACCATCTTTTAGTTATCTTTTTAGTCATCCACTTAGTGCTCCTTAGAGACCTGCCAGAAGCATTTTGCTGAATTATTCATTCATTTAATGTCAGAGGTGCAACTAGACTTTGAATTCTGTAGCCAGATCAGAGTACTATGCTGATGATAGGAGAGGAATAGGTTAAGAGGTGGATATGTCTTAGATGTGTGAGAAATCATCATTAATATAACATAATGCACCATTATATTAAGAAATGACTTAATATAGCATGGAGCAGTTCTTTCCAGGATTCTGAAAGACTACTTATTTTTGGAAATACCAAAGGGACTTTATGCTATATTTATCAGTCAGGATGGTAGGGCCACTTTGAGTTTATGAGATAAGGCATTTTTAAATAGGAATGAAACTGTACATAATTGTTGGGGGACTGGAAAGTGAAGGTCTGCAAGGGAGGGTCAGAAGAGGAGTCATTAACCAGTCTGCCTGGTGTATCAGCATGAGTGGGCAAGCCAGAGCCTGCAGGAAAATCTGCAAAGCCAAGCCATCTAGCTGCTCAAGTGGGACTGTGAAACGGCAGCTCAGGGAATGGTCCATAGGAAGCAGCTGCCCCTGTGTAATTCCTGCCACCAAATATTAGGTGGCCAGCAAAACCAATGATTGGGAAGCTAAGCTGGATGTAGAGTGGAAGAGAGTAGAGATCTAGAAGACACTTCTGCATCTGTTCATAACAGTATCTTACCACGAAGACTTCTGAAAGTAATAGCTCTGCTTCACTTCTGCTTTTCAATCTGTGTAAATTCCTTTTTGGCTAACTCTAACTTGGAAACACACAGAGAAGGAAACACTGGGAAATGTAGTTTCCAGCTTAACCAAGTTGGCATCACACAATCCAACAGATCCTTTCCCCTGTAAAAGATGCTCTAAGCTCTGTCCAGAGGATGGAATGTAATGGAAAGAGTTCCAGAATTCATTTCCGCTACACTGTAAGCTCCACAAGGCTATGATCAGTCATACCTATTTCATAATGGTAACCCGTAACAAACAGCTATCATAGTGTCTGGCTCAGAATAGTTGCATAAATACATGTCAAATGAATATGATTGACTCTAATTCAAGAGCCCTGACCTCAGTCCTGTTTCTGCCATTGTGTCAGCCCTCTATCTCTTGGCTCTTGGCTTTGTACTTGTCTTTCTGTATTCTCCTCTGTATTGCACATTGATGGAAGTCTGAAAACCATATTTCCCAGAGAATTTTGACTCAGTTAATGGTCGAATTTGCATAAAATCATAAGGTGGGAGCAAGAGAGAAGCTGTATTTTTTCCTGCTTCTGGCTTCAGCAGCTGTAGGAGCAGTGGCAAGTGACTGTGAGCTTTAGCATTGGAAGAAACTAGTCCAGAAGCTTAGCAGAACTGCTAGTTCCTGATTTCCAGCCAGGAGGCACTTGGGCTCCCATATTTCTGCTCAGTGGTGCAGTGCTCATTGGCTCTGGATAATGTGACTTTTTTTTCTGTTCTTCCAGCTCTAGGGGTGGTAGTGGTTCACTGCCATTACTAATCACCTTCTACTGTTTTTCTCTCCTAGTTTTCCCAACGCTTTGGTAACCAATTACTTGTATTAAATCATCTTCAATAGAAATAATGAGTGTGTTTGCTGTTTCTTTGACTAGATCCATATTGTTCCAACTTCCTACTAGCTTTGGAAACTTGAGCATTTGACTCTTAGTTACCTCAACTGGAAAATGATGGTGATATTTACCATGCCATTGCAAATAATGCAATGCAATAATGTTTGTAAAGGTGTCCTAAATACTATAAACTACCTTGCTTGTGTAAATTATTATTGGATTACATATGATTTTTCTAGAAGGAGAGTAGTGTAGTGTTTGAATACATGGGTCATAGTTACATCAGCTAGTGATTAGCTGAGAGAGGTGAGTAAGTAGCACACTTCTTCAAGCCCAAGTTTCCTCATAAGTAAATAGGGTGATAAGAGCACTTACTTCATGACATAGGGGGTGATAGAGTTTGGATGCATTGTCCCCCCAAAACTCATGGAAGTCTGATCCCCAATGTAGCAGTGCTGGAATCTGTTTGAGTCATGGGGCTGGATCCATCATGAATGGCTTAATGCTCTCCCTGGGGGAGTACAGGTAGTGAGTGAGTTCTCGCTCTATTAGTTCCTGTGAGAGCTGGTTGTTTAAAAGACCCTGGTACCTCCTCTCACTCTCTTGCTTCCTCTCACCATGTGATCTGCTTGTACCCGCTGGCTGCCTGCTGCTTTCCGCCATGAGTAGAAACAGCCTGAGGCCCATGCCAGATACAGCTGTGCCAGAATTGTAAGCCAAATAAACCTCTGTTCTTTATTAATTACCCAGTCTCAGGTATTTCTGTTATAGCAACACAAAACGGACTAATATAGGGGGCATTAAATGAGATGTCATATGCAAAGTGATTACTTTAGTGTCTGGCATATTGTAAGTGCCCAACAGTATAATTATTATTATTCTATGCAATTAGAGGGTTTGTGGGTAGTGTATTATGGGAGAGAGCTTTAAGATGGATCCAAGGGAGAACTAGCAGTGAATCTGAGCAAATGATATGAAATAGATGAACATAAAAGCAATTTGCTTCTATGATCTAATAGACAAAACAGAAGTGAATAAACTTGTATGGTTTTGAAACAAGAAAAAGTGAAAACCACTTCTTCAAATCCTGGAGTATAAAAACATTGATTTGGGTTTACATTAAAAAATATTTATAATTTATGCATCAGTAAGAATGTAATAAATGTGTATTATAGATACATTAAAAAATATTTATAATTTATGCATCAGTAAGAATGTAATAAATGTGTATTATAGATAAATTAAAAAATATGCAAGCATTAAAACAAAAGAATAAAATACCATAATTCTAGTACCTTGATGTAACTATGTTAATGACATTAAAAAATATTTATAATTTATGCATCAGTAAGAATGTAATAAATGTGTATTATAGATACATTAAAAAATATGCAAGCATTAAAAGAAAAGAATAAAATACCATAATTCTAGTACCTTGATGTAACTATGTTAATATATTATTGTAGGTCATTCTATTCTAGACCCTGTTTAGTTACAGACACACATGCAAGACAGGTGCATATTTTCCAGCAACTCTTTTTCTGGGAACTGTATGAAACATTTGTTTTTTTAAAAATAAGTTGATAACTCAAGAAAAATTTGTTTTAAGTGTGCACTGAGGCTATTAGCCTGCCTTCAGATTAGGGCCCCTATTCTTAACCACTTCATTCAACTAGAATTTAAAAAATTTAACATCTCTGTTGAAATTTGAACCATTGATGTTACATCCTTTCTGAGGCAGGGATGGCTAGCTGTCCATTAAAGATTCCTGCTCCCAGTGTTAGTAAGAAGCAGCTGTGCAGGCCAGGACTACATTTCTCAGCCCCTCTTCCAGTTAAGGCAGAACCCTCTATATGAGTGGCTCTTACCAGTGGAAGATAAGTCGTCGAAGTGATGTGTGTTGCTTTTGTCCCAATGTAATTGAGAAATGAGTTTGCTTTCTCTCTCTTTCCTTTTCTGTCTGGAATGTAGGGGATGGTGGAGCCATAAGATGGAAAGTGCCTAGATCCCTGAATCATCACATGGATAGTTTTTGGTAGACCAATAACATATGGATTAGACTTACATTTGTGAGAAATAAATTTCTATTGGGTTAAGCCACTGAAATTAGCATTATTCTAATCACACACCCAAGCCCACACAGAATGTTTTCTCTTTATCTTCCTCTCTAGTATAAGTTCATCTTTATACTTTCCAAAGCCCTTAACACACAGTGTCTTGTATGTAGTAAACATGTAATTAATATTAATTAAAATTAGACATGGTTTTTGGCCTAATATAAGTCTTTAAAATGAGCTTAAAAAAATTTTAAGGCAGCATATGGAAAAATGCAATATTCTTAAGATGTAGTGCAAAGAAACTGAGACTGAGCAGAAGAAAACTTATTATAACTACAAAAAGATTCATATGAAAATAAGTTCAAATAGAAGATTTATCCTCTATTTCCAGAGGCACTTAAAATAGAAGACTGAGAAAGTTGGATTTTTTTTTTTTCTATTCCTGGCAGGGCAGTTCTTAAAATTGGGATTACCTTCTCTTTTCATTATCTTTCTTACTGACCTCTTTTTTTCTTGCATTTCTCCAGACTTTTTATGCTCTTTTAAACAGGAGACCACCAGACAACTCTCTTCAATTAACCCAAATGCATTTGACAGTTATCTTCCCAAGGGTTTATTCCTACATTTTATAGGTAAACTGCAGTGGTGAATATTTAGATCTGGGAAAAGCAGTGTCATGCCTGGCCTATATTGAGGTATTTTTCACCTGATGGTCCTGCTGGCATTTCTCACATCACTTCAAGTAGGCATCCTCCCTACGAATATGTACAGATTGCACTTCCGGACCTAAAAAGTTCCATCTAAACCAATCACACTTCAAATCTCAGAGAGGAGTTTCTGTCAGAAATAATCCCAATTTTAAACTGACCCTCAGCAGGAAGAGAAATTGTGTGTTCTGTTTTGCTTTTCTTAAATAATATTCAACAGCTTTTAGTTCTAATATTTCATATTTAATTTCAGTGATGACTTCAAATAAAGTATATTTAGTTTTCCTTCTGCAAAAAAATCCAAACAGCTATTGGATTAGACTGATGACATAAAGAATGTTTCTAGAAAACACAATCAATTTCTGTGACTTCATACAATACTTAATAAGTGATAGTCATCTAGACAGCACTTTAAAAAATTTAGGTCCAGGCTAATCGCAGAACTTTTGCCTGACTGATATAGTTCTACAGATTCAAAAGAGCTTGGAAATTATGATTGTTAATTATGTATTCTGTAAAAACTGCAATTTTCCTTTGTGTATCTTTGCCTGTGTAATGGTTTAGCTAAGGTGAAGAAAAGTTTGTTTATTTTCCTTTACCCACAGTAAGGTAACTATAATAATATTCTTCAGGGAATTATACAAAGAGTGGCAGCATTCTAAGTAACTACTTTTGCTTAGGGACTATCGATATATTAGATACAAAATTTTACTCAGGTGATACTTATTAACACTTATGGAATCAAACTTTTAATCCTAGCTCCAACAGCACAAACCAAAAACAGTATTTAAAAACCTACATTAATTGACCCACTGCCTGCTAACAAGGCAGGGCCCCGCATGCTGCCTTCCTGCCAGAACTGGGACAGCACAGGCAGGAAAAAGCCATCTCTGGGTAGCTCACTCACCACCCACCAACAAGGCAAGAACAGTGCTGGCTGCCCCCAAGACTGGACTGGGAGGCTCTGCACCACTTCCAAGGAGGTGGTCCACAACAGCCACTACCACAGCTTTTTGTTGCAAGGACAGCTAGTCGCCACAGTAGCAGCCACCTAAAGAGAGAGATAGACCCCAATATGATAATAATTTGAGAACTGAACATCCCTCTCTCAGCACTGGATAGATTATCTAAGCAACAGATTAACAGAGAAACACAGGATTTAAACTACACTTTAGACCAGTTGGATCTGGCAGGTATCTACAGAACATTTCATCCAACAACTACTGATTATACGTTCTTCTCATTAGCACATGGAACATTCTCCAGGATAGACCACATGTTAGGTCACAAATTTAGCCTCAATGAATATAAAAAAATCAAATCATCTCAAGCATCTCTTCAGACCACAATGGATTAAAACTAGAAATTAATAACAAGTGATACATTGGAAATTAAGCTACAAGCTCTTGAATGACTTATGGGTCTGAGAAGAAATTAAACAGGAAATCAAAAAATTTCTTGAAACCAATAGAAATAAAGACACATTTATTTGGGGGTACCGCAAAAGCAGTACTAAGAGGGAATTTTATCACAATTAATACTTACATCAAAATAATAGAAAGATTTCAAATAAATGACCTAACCGTACACCTAAAAGAACTAAAAAAAGAGAATGATCTAATCCCAAAGTAGCAGGTGGAGAGAAATAATTAAGATCAGAGCAGAACTAAATGAAATAGAGACCCAAAAAGTAATACAAAAGGTCAATGAAACAAAAATTTGGGTTTTATTGAGAAGATAAACAAAATAGATAAACCATTAACTAGGTTAACAAGAAAGAGAGAAGACCCAAATAACAAAAATCAGAAATGAAAAAAGAGACATTACAGCCAGTACTACAGAAATACAAAGAATTATTAGAGGTTAATACAAACAACTATTCAAACAAATTCGAAAACCTGGAGGAAGTGGATACATTTCTGGACACATACATATGACCAAACTGAACCAAGAAGAAATAAAAAACCTCAACAGACCAATAACAAGCAATGAAATTGAAGCAGTAATCAGCAGTCTCCCAACCAAAAAAGAGCCCAGGACTGGATGGCTTTACTGCTAAATTCTACCAGACCTTTAAAGAGGAATTAATATCAATTCTCTTCAAACTATTCCAAGAAGTTAAAAGAGGCTACTCTCCCAAACTCATTTTATGAGGCCATCATCACCTTGATACCAAAACAGACAAAGACACAACAAAGAAAGAAAATGACAGGCCAACATCTTTGATGAACATAGGTAAAAATTTTCAACAAAATATGAACAATCAGAATACAGCAACACATCAAAAAAATTATATACCATAATCAAGTGGGATTCATCCCAGGAAGACAAGGATGGTTCAACATATGCAAATCAGTAAATGTGGTGCACCACATCAACAAAATCACAGGCAAAAATCATATGATTATCTCAATTAGATGCAGAAGAAGGATTTGACAAAATTCATCATTGCTTTATAATAAAATAAATTATTATTTTAATAAATTATTATTTTTATTATTTCTCAGCAGATTAAATATAAAAGGAAAGTGTCTCTCATATAAAATCCATATATGACAAACCCACTGCCAATGTCATCTTGAATGTGGAAAAGTTGAGAGCTTTTCCCTTAAGAACAGGAACAAGACAAGGATGCCCAGTACCACCACTCCTATTTAACATAGTGTTAGAAGTGCTAGCAAGAGCAATCAGGCAAGAGAAAGAAATAAAGACTGTTCAGATTGGAAAAGACTAAGTCAAATTGTCCCTGTTTGTAGATGACATAATCCTATATATAGAAAAACCTAAAGACTCTATCAAAAAACTCTTAGAACTGATTAACAATTTCAGTAATGTTGAAGGATACAATATCAACAACCCCAAATCAGTAACATTTTAATTCTCCTATAACAACTAGCAGAAAAAGAAATCAAGAAAGCAAGCGTATTTACAATAGTTGCCAAAAAAAAAAAAAAACAAAAAACTAGGAATCAATTTACGCAAGGAGGTGCAAGATCTCTGCAATGACAACTACAAATCACTACCAAAAGAGATTAAAGAAGGGCCGGCCTGGTGGCGCACTGCTATAGTGCGCTGCTTGGGAGTGCGGCGGGGCTCCCACCGAGGGTTCGGATCCCACATACAGACCGGTTCCCGCTCACTGGCTGAGCGGGGTGCGGGCACAACACCGAGGGTTGCGGTCCCGTTGCTGGTCCGGGTCTGGTACGGGCGCGACACTGAGGGTTGTGATCCATTGCCGGACACGAAAAAAGACAAAAAGGAAAAAAAAAAAGAAAAAGAGATTAAAGAAGACACAAAAAGGCAGAAAGACATTCCATGCTCTTGGATTGGATGAATCAACATTGTGAAAATGTCCATACTACCGAAAGCAATCTACAGATTCAATGCAGCAATCCTGAGCAAAAAAAGAGAAAAAGTTCGAGGCATAACACTACCTGACTTCAAATTATATTACAAAGCTATAGTAATCAAAACATCATTGTACTGGCATAAAAACAGACACTTGGACCAATGGAAGAGAATAGAGAACCCAGAAATTAACCCACAAACTTACAGCCAACTGATCTTTGACAAAGAAAACAAGAACATACATTGGGAAAATGCTGCCTTTTCAAATAAATGGTGCTGGGAAAGCTGGATATTCATATGCAGAAGAATCAAACTAGATGTTCACCTCCCCTCTCACCATATACCAACATCAACTCAAAGCGGACTAAAGACTTAAATATAAGACCTGAAACTATAAAACTACTAAAGGAAAACATAGAGGTAACACTTCAGGAAGGAGGACTGGGCAAATACTTTACGAATAAGACCCCCCAAAGCACAAACAACAAAAGAAAAAATAAATAGGATTGGGATTATATCAGACTAAAAAGCTTCTGCACAGCTAAGGAAACAATCAACAAAGTGAAAAGACAACCTACAGAATGGGAGAAAACATTTGCAAACTATGCAACTGACGAGGGATTAATATCCATAATATATAAGGAACTCAAACAAGTAAATAGTAAAACCCCCAAAAAACTCAATTAAAAAATGGGCAATAGAGCTGAAAAGACATTTTTTGAAGAAAGACATACAGATGGCCAACAGGTACTTGAAAATATGCTCAACATCACTAATCATCAGGGAAATGCAAATCAAAACCACATTGAGTTATCATCTCAGCACAGTCAGATTGGCTATTATCAAAATGACTGAGAATAACAAATACTGGCAAAGATGTGGAGAGACAGGAACTCTTCTACCACTGTTGGTGGGACTGTAAATTAATACATCACTATGGAAAACAGTATGGAGGTTCTCAAACAGCTGCAGATAGATGTACCATATGATCATGCAATCTCACTTCCAGGTACAATCCCAAAGCAATGAAAATCATTATGTAGAAGGGATACATACACTCCCATGTTCTTTGCAGCTGTATTTGCAATAGCCAAGATATGGAACCAACCTAAATGTCCATCGACAGATGATTGGATAGGGAAAATGTGATATATATATACAATGGAATACTACTCAGCCACAAAAAAGAGTGAAATTCTGCCATTTGTAGCAGCATGGATGAGTTTGGAGAAAATCATGTTAAGTGAAATAAGTGTAGCACAAAGGGAAAAATACCACAGGTGCTCACTCATAAGTGGGAATTAAGAGAGAAAGAAGGAAGGAAAGACCACAGTGGTGTGTTGAACTTGTAGAGTGAGAGAACAGACCTAGGGTTGCTGGAGTAGGCGGGTGGGGAGGGAGGGAGAGGGGTTTTGGAGAGAGGTTGGGTGGGGGCCATGGAGAATAATTACAATTTGTGGTGGAGGGCATGTTGATAGCATTGATTTGCTCTCCACATCTTGGGTACAGGTGCTGATGGTCAGCTCTTGCTCCATGAATATGTATAATCAATAAAATAATAAAATTAAGAAAAAACCCATGTTAAACAAATGTTAAAAAAACCCCTGCATTAATTTATTAATTAAGATAGAAAAAAAGAAAAAGAGTAGTGAAGCCAAATTTTCCTTTAAATAGAATATCTGCCCAGAGCTCAGTGTTCTCAAATAATGGAGAGTGCACTATCTAGCTTAATCCTTAAAAAAAAATTGAGGTCAATTACTTGTACTGCATTCTGAATGATGACAATTATTTGTGAACAACTTGCGTAGTCTATGTACAGTCTATGAAAGCAAGTACAAATTTAAAACAAAGTTATTATTTGCAGTCACATTTGGTATAAATAAGTGACAACTCAAAAGTTTTCTGCAAACCGTAGGTCTTCAGTAAAGATTTTTAAATAGAAGTACATTTTTAATAAAACCTTACTGGTAGCGGTTTTCTATATAAGGAAATTAGGAAGTGGAGTGCCTACTCTGGATTTTGCTACAATTTTTCTAGGTAGATACTGAATTACTCATGATCAGAAACATTTCTGGACTTTACTGGTTCAATTGTAAATAAAATGAAAGTAATACTTGTTGTCTATTGCTGTTTTCCATTTCTTGGTTTCCATTCTTCAGCAATATAATAAAGTTTGATTATTTTTCTTTTCTTTTTAAGTGCCCATTGATATTTTTACAGATATTTCAAGATAATTGAATTAACAATTACTTTCTTTGCTACTTTTCTGCAGTCAAAAGCAGGTCTCCACTATGCATGCTTTGAAATTCCTCACCTAAGGTTTTGAAATAGAAGCTGTTTAATGGATGTTACAAATTTGCATATAACAGTATAAAATAAACTTTTGATGAGGAATAATGGACCGCACATGAAAGGCTGGTAAAGGACTGGCCTTATCGCTTCATCTACAAACCTCATTGTACAAGAGTATTCTCCAAGCTATGAATAACCATGTAGACCATTTATCTCAGCAATGCCACAGGGAAAGAAAAAGTGAAGCAACAAAGCCTTTTGAAGTCTGGACCATCTGATAGGAGCCACTCATCTCTGTATGACATATAGCCCCAGTGCAAATATGTGTCCAACGATGTTTCAACACTTTCCTGACAGATTTTTTTTTGTTTTTTAGGTGCACCAAGTTTCACTTTTACCAAGTGCATATAGACATGCCTAAAATTTAATTCCCTTATTTTCTTACTGTCTTTTCCTTCCCGTTTCTCTCTTCAGCTTCCCTTCCTACCCCAAGACCCAGTCTAGAAACTGTCAAGTCTTCAGTTTTATTTCATTAAAGTGTGTAGAACACTAATCACAGGAACATTCTTGAAAGGTACAAAGCTGTCCCCTCTAAGATATATATATATACATATATGGATTTTTTTTTTTTTGGTGGTTCAGGGATCTGAATGCTTGACCTTGGTGTTATAACAAGCATGTTTAATATTAGCCCAAGTGAGGCAGTTCAAACAAGTGAATCTATTAACAATCAAAACTTCTATTCTAATTATTCATACCTTTTTCCATTGCTTCACTGGAACAGACAATCAACGTTTACTGTAATCATGAACATCATTCCTAAACATGGAGGGCAGAATTCTACACAGTCGAGTAAGCCTAAAGCTATGTGAAACAATTCAATGGATTTTAGAGCAAGGTCTGGAAATTTCCCTATAGAGTGTATAGGTGTTTACAGAAAAGTGAAATCAGATTTTGTTAAGTCCAAAGTGTTAATTTGAATGCATTCATTAATTTATTTATACATTCTCTGTTTTCTGAGTGTCTGCTATGTGGGGTTGGGTGTTATTTAGGCTATAAAAAATAAAAATGATCTTTTATGTCAGAAACTTCCAGTTCTTTATTAGTTTTGCAGGTTTAGATAGTATACCCGAGGAAGGGGTTCTGTCAAAGAAATATGATAATGAAAGGTAAAAATTGCTTTTCAGCTAGGCAGTCCTAGAAATGTGAAGTTTATTGAGGAAGGAATGACAGAAAATCAAATAGAAATAAGCACTTTCATCAGTGAGGTATGAAGAACATTTATCAATATCAGATAGAATTTCTATCTATAAGCCACCACAAAACAAAGCATTGAAAAAGGCAGCTCAATTAGTTATTTTGTAGGAAGCTAAGTCACCAGTTGTCCTGATTTTTTTTGTTGAATTTACTGATGGTATAGGAAGCCGACTCCCTCCTGGCTAAAGATAGATGGTCAAGAAACATGAACTCTTCTCATAATGTATGGGAAGTGTGTGTTTGTAGGTCAAGGGCTATAGAGGAAACCTTTATAAAATTTTGTTTAGGGGCTCAGAATTTAACAGTCATTTTGGCTTCCTGGAGATACACAAAAACAGTTGCAAATAGTACAAAGGTAGGAAGATAAGAATTTAGTTTGATTTTTAAACAGGTTCAGAGTATAGAATACAGCTAAAAAGAAGTCTTGCCTAGAAAAAGGGCAGCAAAAATAGTTTTTCAAATTTATATGAAAATCTAAGGTGTCTTATTGACCTTATCAGTTAGAATTTAAATCACTTCTGCAAAGTGATAACCCATTCATTTAAATTTGGTCAGAAGGAATATAAAGGCAGTCTGATAATAAGAAATGTTTTGGGAACTGCATAAAGTTCTATCAAAGCTTTAAAACTTAGCTTGCGGTTTCATGGATGATTTAGTGTGACACCTGAATGATGGTGATAAAACAGACGGGCATATTGTTTATTTTCCTGACTCTCTGTGGCTGATGGCTTCATTTTTTTCAAGCTGTGAAGGGTGGTTAAGCAAATTTTCTTGTGTCTTACTGCAAGTGTAGCTCATTTAGCATACCTAGGCAGAAATATGTCTGACTATGCAGTGTTCTGTAAGTGGGGCTCAGAGGCCTTTCTCTTTGGCTTGTAGATGGCTGTCTTCTCTCCATATTTTCAGATGGTCTTTCCTCTGTGTATGTCTGTGTCCTGATTTTCTCTTGTTATAAGGATGCCAATCATATTGGGTTAGGTCCCACTCTAATGACCTCATTTAACCTTAATTACCTATTTGTAGACATTATTTCCAAATATAGTCACACTCTGAGGTACTGGTAGCTAATACTTCAACATATGAATTTTGGGAGGATACAATTCATCCTGTAACAGAGACCTTTTGTGGATGTAGTGAAAAATGGTTGGTCTTTCATACGCAATTGCTCACAGTTTACTTTAAATAAAATAAAAAATTTATATGTGGTGTTTGTAAGAAAGCATTTTGTAAATTGTCTGCTTTAGTTACTAATGGCCTTTCCTTTTTCTTTGTTTGCTAGAATAGTATTTTTTAAATATCTTTTTTTATTGTGAATCACACTAAAAACACATTTTGCATTGTGATCTAATTATACAAATGTATTTTACTAATGGCCTTTCCTTTTTCTTTGTTTGCTAGAATAGTATTTTTTAAATATCTTTTTTTTATTGTGAATCACACTAAAAACACATTTTGCATTGTGATCTAATTATACAAATGTATTTACAAAAGTGAGTCCATGAGGTAGTATTTCCATCACTAAGATGCACAATGCGCTCATTTGTTTCTCTATTCTAGTCTCATCTATTTTATTAAAAAAACATAGTTTGGACTCACAAAATTGGTTTTGTGGCCCATTCCAGACCAAAAGCCTCAATTCATAAGCAAGTGCTTAGGGGGGCATCTTTGCCTTTTCTCTGACTGCTCTGTGCTCTTCAACTTCTGACCTCCCACATGCCATGATGAGAGGAGTCTCATGAGTTCCTTCCTTTTGGTGGGAAGAGTGACTTCCAGAACTGGATCTGGGTTGAAAAATTTTCACGCTTGGTTAGAGCCACAGATACCATGACACCTGTAGTGAAATTTGCCATGTATCCTTCCTGGGAAATGCTTTAATATTCTCTACAACTTGAAGTTTATTTTCATCCATTTCACCACATCCATTGTGGTATGGCTCTACGTGGACTTTGTGACCTATTTTCTCAGTTTCTGACAGTTCCCTCTTATGCTTATGTTGAGTCAGGGATGTGCATTGGGCAAGGTGTGGCATGTGCTCCAGATTCCATTCTGACTTTTAAAGCTTAAGCCATGATAGGTGATACTAGGGGAGAATATATTTCTTGAAACTAACAAGTCAGCCACTTACCTTTGGGATTCCCTGTCCAGCTTACAATGACCATCTGATTTTTCCCAGTCCATAGGTGGCTCTTCATATTCAGTATAGACATTAAGATCCTGCTCCTCTCCTTCTTCTCTGATCTCCACCAGTCACAGGGTGGGCATCTGATCCAAGGTGGAAGATACATGAACATTTGGAATTAGGGCTGGAAGAGAACAAAGAGAAGTTGGAAAGACTGTAAAAAACCCATTGTGGCCAGAGCATGGAAAGTTAGGGGAGCAAGTGTCAGATGAAGCTTAACAGGCTATGTTAAGGATTTTGGTCTTTATTCACAGAGGGATGGAAAGACACTGAGAGTTTTAAGGGGATGGGTCTGGAAAGTGGGTGGGTATGATATCACCAGTTTTGCATGATGAAAAGGTCAATGGTCTGCAGTGTGGAAACTACTCGAGGAGGCCAGATTACATAGTAATAGGCCATGCAGAAGATGATTTTGATAGTCCAGGAAAGCTATGGTGACAGGATTAGGGAGGTGTTGGTAAAGATGGAGAGAAATGGATATATCGACAGATGTTAAAAAAATCAATATTATCATCACAAACTTCGCTGAATTGCTTGAGCTGTTTGTTTTTCCTGGAAAGGCTTATTAGTGTTCAGGGTGGGGAAACTCTCCGAATATAAGACAATGTTTAGGTTTAAGCCAGTAATTGTGACTAAGATATTAGAGTGGATATTTAATTTATGATATAGAAGCTGAGTCTCATTTTTCCATAAAGATGATTAACTAATCAGTATATTCATATTTAACAGAGCAGAGCCAGAGAGAAGAAAACACAAGGACTTATTTTAACAAGAGTGAGGTCACTTAGATTCTGGATTACAAATATGTTAATAAAAATATAAGCCCAAGAATATATAGCTTTTTAAAAAAAAATTGAAGACTTATTTGACAGGTCCTTTGTGATTCTTCTAAACTATCATATCAAAATACATATTTTATCTGCTCTGTAGTCTTGGTACTTATAACATAGATTGAATAAAAATTATATAAAAATAAATATCCGACACAAGCATTTAACAGGAGTAATTACTTTTAAATGGTTTTTGAGATAAGGTTATCTGCTTTGATAGTTAATTCTCACTTTCAATATAGGAAGAAATAAATTTATTTTCCTTAGTGAAGGGAAGACTTTCTGGGAAAACCCAAAAGGGTCAATGAAAATCCATTATCACATGAAGAATGCATCTTACTTAGGGTCTATTTTACTCTTATAAGAAAAAGTTCTTGGAATATTTTAAGAAAAAATGCTAAAATTTGCAGATTTATTGTTTTCTTCCCACTCAGGTTTAATGACTGGCTTAACCAATGGATCTTTGCAGATCCTGATCAAGCCTTAGTGATCAATTATTTTTGTTATTAATAGAAATGATTGAGTGGAACAACTTACTATAGGTCTTTCTGTGGCATTTATACCGTTTCAGCAAATATTTTTAAAATCTTTATTTCATTTGGTGGGGGGGGGGCATTAAAAAATGACTCTCTTGAGGAGCAAAAACTCAGGACCCAATATTGTACCATCTCTATGCTTAGTTCATCACTTTACAAGAAATTATGTCTTTGGAAATTGCCAGTAACTACTTTTATAGAGAACACTATATCTTTATCCAAAGTGATTAATATAAAAATGAATGAGTGAAATTGTGCTACAGAGGATACAACAGAATTCCTAAAATTTTATTTAATTAGAGTTACTTCTGTTAACTCTAATACACATTTTCAATAATGATGAAAAATTGTAGACTTTTTTCCTACTTAACTTTTGAAACAAACCTGTGAAAACTTTTTGGATAACACTCATTCTAAAATTATTTTTTCTTGATATACTGCTAATGTTTAAACTTGTTTTTTAAAGAATTAATGCAGTGTTTGCACTTTAAATGTATTTATGATCTAATGTCTATTTAGTAGATGAAGTGTGGCAAACATTGGTCTATCAGTTTAAATTTCAGGGGGAAATTGCCTATATCATGAAGAGTGTACTTTTAAATCATTCAACATTGAACTTATTTTTTAATGGGGGGGTAATCAATTAAACAGTGATTGTAACCCTGGAGGATAACTGGTTATTGCTACTCTAGAGGCCTGCATGTGGTATGATGGGAGCAGCAGGAGGGAGCAAATCTGATTTGAGAGTTGTGTAGGTGGAGCATGGGCTAAGAAAACCATATTGGAAGAGTTAGTACTTGATCTAAAGCTGGAAGGATCTGTGGATTCCAGGCAGAATGCACAGGAGCTGAAAAGGAACTCAGGGCCGTGCCCCACAACTGTCACAAAGAGCAGAGAGTGCAGAACGTTGAGAGATGGCACTGATCAGGGAGCAGGGGCTGGTCTTATAGGACCCATTAAGAAATTAGAACTTCACCTTGAACGATTTAGGTAGTGGATGCAATGACTAAATTTGTACTTCAGAAAGATATGTTTCCATACTTCAGGAATGATGAAGATCATCATCATAGAGGGGACTCTTTTACTGAGAACTTACTGTGTCCCAGACTCTGTTATTTTATGTAACCCTTAAGGCAATATTAGCCCATTTTACAGCCTAGAAAATAGGCTCTGAATGGTTAAACTACTTGTACAGGGGTATATAAGTTAGAAAGGGCTGATGTTGGACGTAGACTCGGATACAGCTGACTGTAATTTCATCTTCCTAACCACCATGCAGTCTGCCTTCCATAAATCCTAAAGGAACAAAGAATTAAACAAACTAAAATAAATGAATTTTCATAAACTCTCAGACATATTCATTTTGAGGGGCTGTGTCATTATTCATTATTTTCTATTTGACTTAACAATTACACGAGTTACTTAAGTAAATTCTTCTGAGAAAAAATCCAGAATATCATAGAAAATTTAAAACTTATTCACAAGTTGAATGGCAGTGTGATGATACACTGTCAGCATGCAGAAGGAAGCCTAGTGGAAAAAGAAAAGGAAGGACATATAATTGGGGGCAGAGAGAACTGCAGTGTACAAAGAATCAACTAAATTTTTGCATGACACGAGTGGGGAGGGAGGATCATAAGCTTCTTAAGCCTCTATTTTTTTAATTGGTAACATAGAAATAACAATAGCTATTTTTCATGGTTGTTATAATTTAAAATAGATGATGTATATAAAAAGCCCTGGTTTAGTGCTTGAATAGATTGTCATTACCTGAGATCCATGGGTACTGATTTGGAAATATGGAACACCTTGGAAAAAGTACCTCAGTGTGTTTGGGGACCATACAGGGGCTATAATAGTTGGTTCTACTGAAGAACATTGACAATTGTATTGAAACTTTCAGGAGTCATGATAATACATACACATCCTTTTATTACCCAATGGTACATAAATCATAGAGACCTGAGTAACTTTTTATTGTGGCATATCCATGGGGATTAAGATATTTATTTATCATTTTGAGGCATAGGAAAAAACATCATGAGAGAGGTTACCTACTGATGAGTGAAAGAATAATAAAGCACTAAGAAGATGCCATATAAAGTAATTACAATTGTGAAACTGGTATAATAGGCAAAGAATAGCAAGCCGTAGAATTATGAGAGCTTAAACATGGGTTAACAAGGTGATAGTAGAAATTGTAGAAAAGAACTCAAGACAAGAACATACTTCTAATATTCCATGTCAGTTGATGTGAAGTTTCTCTGTTTGTGCAGTACTTTAATTTTATAGTAAGGTTTGCTTAATTGATTTGATCCATCAACCAGCATTAGGAAAGGGTTTTGCTAGGCATTCAATTCCTTTGGATTGGTATTTTTTGTAAGGACATTTGGTTATATTGCTTTAACTAAAGTTATTTGTAGCTCTGGAGATTAGAATTGGTATATTTAGATCAATCAATGCTTTTTCCCAAGCACGACGCTGTAATTGCTCTATGGGAAACCAAAGGAAGCCAGAAGGAAAGAGGAAGTGGGCCTATGAAGCACTACATGACCAGAATGTGCGTGTGGCCTAAGGCCCTATGTGACAAAGAGGACAGGATCCAGTTGAAAGCTCACAACCCAGACTGCCTCTGGAGAGGAATCATTCAGTCTGGGGAAAGACACTCATTATCTGTGAGCCACAAGTAGTAAGTTGTAAGCAGCCACTGGTCCTTTAGACGGGAACTGAAAATTAGGATTTGTTTTGTGGGTTTTAAAAAAAGGATTGGATATAACTATTGGATATCAAAATGACAAATCAGTTTTTCTATTATATTCCAATTCTTATGAATGAATCACATCATCCTTATTTCCCTCTTTATCGTTCCGACACAATTGTTATCTAATTTAACTATGTGGGGAGCAAGATGGCGACGGGTCTGGAGTGAGCGTGCCAGAGGACAGAGAGAGCCTGTGAAGTGTGCGCTGTGCTGCCAGAGTACTATTTGCATTTCCAAGAGCAACAAAAAACAAATAAATCACTGATCAACTAATCT
>NW_007737936.1:688-1337 GCF_000696425.1 Galeopterus variegatus | reverse complement strand
CTCAAAGTCTTCCTTCAAAAACTTCTTATGCTGTCAGACAATTAAGACTCAACTGAATCTACTTTAAAGATTATAGGTAGGGGAGCAAGATGGCGACGGGTCTGGAGTGAGCGTGCCAGAGGACAGAGCGAGCCTGAGAAGTGTGCGCTGTGCTGCCAGAGTACTATTTGCATTTCCAAGAGCAACAAAAAACAAATAAATCACTGATCAACTAATCTACAACGAAAAAAAGCAACTATAGTCTCGAGGTTTTAGGGCTGATGCAAAAGAAGATTCCTGAGAGCACTGCAACTGCACCGGGAGACCAAGCAGCCCAAGGCAACAAAGGCCAGGAAGGACGGCAGTGGCGACGCAGAGACGGAGAGGAAGGCACGGGACCGGCCCAGCTCTGGGAGCTTTAAGAGTGACCCCCAGCCCAGCCCTGCTTGGGGGCAAAGGCCCGCCCGGCCCCGCTTACCACAGCAGGCTAGGCGCCTTCAGCAGCACTGCCTCCATTTTCTCTGGGGGGGTGGGGGGCGAAGCCGGCCGGCTCAGATTGGGCAAGCCAGCCATCTTCGCTTGGGCGGCTCCTCACTGAGCCATGCCACTTGTGTGCTGCAGTGCGGGGCCCCCCGGGGCCTGTGGAGCGGCCACCAATCCCACTCCTCCC
>NW_007737936.1:0-605 GCF_000696425.1 Galeopterus variegatus | reverse complement strand
GAGGAACTGTGTGCTGTGGGATCCTCCCCCGGGGGGCTCACGCCCTGGTGTGGGAGATAACTCAACCACACAGGGGGCCGCAATACCGGGGGGAAGGTGGGAGGCCCAGAGAGGACCTTCACCAGGGCAGCAGGAACACCCACAGTGTCCGTGGCGGAGGCCTGAGACCCCTTCCCGCTGGGCAGGGCTGAGAGAGGAGGATTGCAGAAGACACGTCCCAGCCCTGTTCTGAGCATTCCTGAGAGCGCCACAACCGCGCCGGGAGACCGAGCAGCCCAAGGCAACAAAGGCCAGGAAGGACGGCAGTGGCGACGCAGAGACGGAGAGGAAGGCGCGGGACCGGCCCAGCTCTGGGAGCTTTATGAGTGACCCCCAGCCCAGCCCCGCTTGGGGGCAAAGGCCCGCCCGGCCCCCGCTTACCACAGCAGGCTAGGCGCCTTCAGCAGCACTGCCTCCATTTTCTCTGGGGGGGTGGGGGGCGGAGCCGGCCGGCTCAGATTGGGCAAGCCAGCCATCTTCGCTTGGGCGGCTCCTCACTGAGCCGTGCCACTTGTGTGCTGCAGTGCGGGGCCCCCCGGGGCCTGTGGAGCGGCCACCAATCCCAC
>NW_007737935.1:47131-48458 GCF_000696425.1 Galeopterus variegatus | reverse complement strand
TTGCACGAAGTGCTCTTTCTCCATCAAAATAAAACAAGTGTTTCTTATAATTCAGTGTGAAAAATAATTACCCTTAAAACTTGTTAAGACAATTTCTGAAACAGTATTGGTAGGATTTTGATCACACATCAGGATTAGTATGATGTAGATGGCGTGGACTTTTATATGAACATGGGTATGCCTGGATGTTTTGTTCTTGTTCCTCTTCTCAGTTCATTTTACTCATTTTTTTTCTGGAAATTTTTTGTATCAGTTTTCATGGATTCAATGACCATCTATATGTAAAAATGTAGATATATGTATCTGAAGTAACTCCATGAATTGAGTCAAGCTAAGCTTTTATATGACAATAATATCTCCTCTCTCCCAAATAACAGCCAAACAACAAAAATATTTTTTGTAAAAGCTTAATATAATCAAGAAATCTGAGGGTCAGTGAAGATGTGTCAATTTACATAACATCATACAAATTACAAATATTCTATGTATTTTCAAATCCTAAATCTTTATATACCAGTACTGTTACCAGACAGCAGTTCCAGGTTTTTGGCCAAACTGTGAAGAAAAATCTTTCATGAGACTGAGAGGAGCCCACATTGTGCACCCATATTACAAAAGGAAAGGAAGAATGACAGACAGTCAAAACAAATGGCTTTAGTAAAAACTGAAAGTGCATGCAGAAGGGTGCATGGGCATCTTCACTATTGAGAAGCACTCCTGGATTCTTAGGGGGAGATTTTATATGGTGTTCTGTGACAGGGGTGATTCTATAGCCTAACTAAGAGAAGGTATATTCATTTGTAGGGGAGAATCTAGGGTAATTAAGGCCTAACAGGCTGATGCAACTTCGTATCAGCTTCCTGTCATGTGTCCCTGAGTTTCTGAAGTTTTTGGTCTTGTTCAGTGGAGTCACTTTTCCCTTAACTTTGTCCTTCCTGGTTGAGCATCACAGGTGGAAGGTTGTATAGCAATTGTCTGCACTTTTGTTTCTTATGGTGCACAGGTGCTTTAGTTTTTGTAAACTGCAAATTTCCAGGTATAGTATGCTGATTGGAAGTGTGGTTAAGCTGTAGTCAGCTCATTATGGGTTCATTAACGTCAAAACAAGGAGGGCAGCTAGTGCTGATCGAGTCTGAATATTTATGTGCAGTCTCCCTGAGTTGTGTCCCTATTCCCTGCTGCCTAAGTATTGGGCACATTCCTTTATATCACATGTCCTTTGGTTCAGCCCTTATGTTTGGAAGAACTGTAAGATGGCTCCCAAGATGCCTGCCTATTAGTGTACATACTCTGCATATTCCTTTAAACTGTATATATAAGTGTGATA
>NW_007737935.1:36895-45948 GCF_000696425.1 Galeopterus variegatus | reverse complement strand
GTAAAAAGTGAAAGTTTAGTATTAAGGGAAACATAAAGTTACAAATATTATTTAGTATTTGCAATTTGTGCAAGTAAAGATAGTCTTCTTTTATAAAATAATGATACCTGTTCAGATATCTAAAGGAAAAGGTGAGAGGCCATGGAGATATCTAGGGAAAAAATGCACTCAGTGATGATAGAACAGACATCATTTCCAAAGAATTTTTTGTTGAAAATAAATAATTGAATAAACACCTCCACCATTTAAAGAATTTATAAAAATTATAAATATTCAAAAATATCTCTTTTCCTGAGCAATAATTTTGGGGGAGAAAATCTCATCTTTAGTTAAACCATATAAACTTGTCTGAGCATTTAGTGAGTTAAAGTAGTATATAGAAAATAATGATAAAGAGCATTTAATACAAATTCTCCTTAAGTGTCAGGTTTGATTTGAGGTGAATGTAGGCCTTTCTTTGTTGGGAAGTCAGTAGAAAACATGTTAGGCACATGTCCTGGGGGCATACTTTCCCATCTACTCTAGAGTGCTCTGTTTTAATAGAATCCTTTATATAAGTGTTATTAGAATGAAAATGTTTTGATTTTAACATATTAATGGCTGTTAAACATGAAGACTTTCTAGATATAATTTTGAGATAAAATAAAATGCTCTCAATTATTGTATCATTAATATGCTGTAAGAATTTTAACTGGAACATTTCCTCCATCAATCAACCAAGGACAGGAAAACTTTCTGTGACTTTTCACTTTGCATTAGGAAATAAATAGAATTCATTTCTCTTGCCATTAACCTTCCACATGAACTCACTGAGCTTTAGTGCATCCTTGATTGGTAGCCATTAAAATAGAATATAATTAGCAGCATCCTAATTATATCTAAGTCATTTCAAGAAATAATATATTTTTTTTATCCCACAGAGAGAGTGCTTCCTTGTGTATTTATTAAGTGGTTAATATAATTTATTGTATTTTTTATATTGCCTTAAATCACTTTCATATAGTTAATAAGTCTATTTTGTGATCTTAGTTATGGAAAACAAAAACAATGCAAACTATATAAATGTACACAAATATAATATAATGTATATACATATGCATAAATTACATATAGAAAAAGTGATTGGTTAATAAAATAAGCTATAGTCACTCAACGTAATCATTTGTATTTAGTTTTAATTTTTAAAAATGAAATATATGATGATAATGAATGCTCTAGTAGCTTTATATAGGCATAAATAGCTTCTACCTATGAACAAGAAAAATTTTCGCATGCTTATTTGTATTTGAGATAGAGTTTTACAGAATTAATTAATTCTATGTTTAGAATGTAGAGATAATAGTGTTCTAGGTGGATAAGTTAACCAAAGCCAGACACAAGAGTGAGAATTAATAAAGATTTTCTGAAAAAAAGTGATTATGTTTTCTTGATTGCCGCCTTCTGTAATGCCAGTGGAGGATGCTGTGGGAGGTATATTTAAATAGAAATAGCACAAATTTGGATGAAGGATGGTTTTCGGACTCATTATAAATATTTGAAATGGAGACTGAGGATTTTTGTTTGTTTTTGTTTCATTTTGTTTTACTAATTTTTCGACAGATAAACATTACTTTTATATAGGGAGTTGTTATTGTAGCTAGAGTTTACATATATTAATACTATTTCCATTATGCAAGTCATAGTCATCTTCATTTTATATAATATGGAAGATGTGTTCAGATGGAATGAGAAAGATGATTTCACTACTATATATTTTTAATGAAGCTCCAGCAAATTTTAATTCAAAATGGCATCAGGCTATTACTGTAGCTTCTGCAAGTTTACAGTAAAATCCCTGTGGAGATCAAGAAAAACAGTCACAACACTTGTAGAAAAGACCATTATATAACCTGGGTCAGATTCTAAGAGTTCTATCTACTAAATGTAATTTTAATGAGGCTGGCTACATTTATCCAGTTTTTCTTCAACTCGTTTTATTACTGAACTTTTGATCATGATACTGACTTCCTGATTTCTCTGCAAGGGAAATTAATTCTTACCATTTCTGTGTGGCTGTTATATGCTTTATATTTCTGTTAGCAATCACTTAATTTCTCCCTTAAATAATGTTGGTTTGGTTAGTATCTGCACCACCAATGAAATCCCTGAAGTTGAGGGAGCACATCTTACTTGTCTTTGTATTCCCTGCAGTACTCATAATGCATTTGAAAATGATTGTTCAATTATTGAGTGCAATTTTGCCATCAGAATGGTATTATAATAGACAGCAATTAAATAATTTGCTGTGTGTTGTCTCAATGATTTGGGGGCTATTTCATGTAATAGAATGAAATAAAATAGGCAATGAGTTGAAATTAAATTTTAGTTAACTTGGTGTTTCATTATCCTGATATTTATAAGCCAGTGTTCATAAACGTTTTTTGCGTAGCTATCTTAGCTTATAACTTCTCATATACTACTTTCCCTTAGCTATGGAGACATGTACTTCTCTCTAAGTTTTATGCGCATGAAGAAAATTTTAAAAAGCTGTTATTTCCCAAGTATCTAATTATGAGTATAGGGTATATATCTACTTATTCTTCTATCAATTACATTATCTAGTTTCAATTATGATAATTCTGCAGATAAAAGTAACCTATGTATATAGTACTAAACATAATTACATGTATGCCATGATATTTATTTCAAAATATTTAATTTATAATTAGTTTTAAATATCTAACATATGCATATATTAGTATTTTGTAGAATTTTTGATTCACTTGCTTAATCTGAAATGTAATAGAAATGCATATTTACTATATTAACAAGAGAATCTATAAAATATTTATTTGATACATACCACTTATATCTTAGGAGTCCTATCTTAAAGAGAAATATTAAAAAGTATCTTTTTAATTAAGGAATTTGCTAGTCAATAACCTCATATGTATATATGTATGTTAAATTCAATATTGACATATATACTTATTAATAGAGATAGATATCTAATTGTTAATTAAAAGCCACCAAAATCATAATTTAAATCCAATTATTTTAAGTAAACAACAAATAAATAGTAATATTACATTTCATATAATTTATTAACTTTGGTATTTTCATATTATTTTATAATTTGTATTAAATAAGTTCATATAATTATATTGTTGTTATTGCATTCGTCAGCTATTACAATTGAAAGTATGTGATTGCCTCAAGTTTCTATAATATTTAAGCTGTAAAGACAGTATATGACCTGCAGTATTATCATGCCAAAAGCCATGACTATTCCATCGATCTACTACATAAATTTGTAATAAAGAGCATGCATATTGAGAAATAAATGTAATAATTAATATTACTATCATTAAGTTTCTACGGTGTTTAGTCACGTAAAAAACAGAAGCTTTTACAACTATGCATTTAATCATAATTATAATTCACTTTTTCATGGAAAAGAAAAAAAAAAAAGTACCTATGAGTGCCAGTAGTAGGGTAGGGGATTTTACATATCTTGTCTAATTTAATTTTCATAACAACTCTGAAATTACAGATGCTGCAGTTTTTATTTTTAAGACCTGGTTGGTTACACCGTTCAAGGTTTCAAGGTTATTAATGAGCTGAATAAAAACTCCAACCTAGGTCTCTGACTCAAAACCCCAAGATTTTGTAGTACGAGCAAAATGCTTTGGAAAGATTTGCTGGTATTCTTATTCCATAAATGAAAAACCAACAAATAAATAATAACAGATTAGGTCCTAGGCATGTGGTAGAATAATTTAAAAATATTTGGATATATATTCTCTACAAACATAATGAATTATGTGAGATAATTGATGTTTTCATTTATTAATATTTCCTATAAATGAGTGAAATTATTCATAATCCTTTGTACTTTGCCACACCAAGCATGCATTGTGTTGGTATATATTTATGAGTGGTACACGAGTATACTATACATTTTCTTTCATCATTTGAATTGTTTCTTAAATTTTTGTTAAATTGTTTTTTGAATTATTTCTTCAGTTCACTCAATTAGCCACTAAAGATTTCCAATTTTTTTTTTATGTTCCTCGCTACATAACATATCAATGTATATAATTTATTTAATGTTATTAATTGCAAATTTGTAGTAACGTAATATGATAACTAAAGTCTTTAATGTTAAGCAGTTTAATACAACAGTAATAATAATAATAGGCTTCCCCCCCGCCCAATGATTCTAGAACCTTACAGATAACTTTGGCTATTACACTGTCAACAATTTATTAAAGACTGTAACTCTTTTTTTTTTTTTTTTTCTGTTGTGGAGTGTAACTACATGCTAGCTTCAGAAAGTTAAACTCTAACAAAAATCTTGACTTTCTAATTATAAATAGTTCAAAAAACTGTAACAACTGTTAATTGAATCTCATAGATCTTTATTACATTTTTTACATAATTTTAGTGAATTAGTTTGTTTTCTGGGCACATGGTGGATTTTACCAATGAAGTTAAACAACTGAATTATTCAACATAAAACTATGCTTAACTTTGCTATGAAATGTAGTACCATTTTTGTTCATCACTGTAGACTATTAATGCTTTATTAAATTACTTAATCAAAAGTAAGAAAAACGTTAAAGTTAAATCAAGAATATTTTTCTTTCTTTGGTGAGTGACTGATAGGTTTTTTTAAAAAATTAATATTCGTTCTTGATTTACTCAAAGCTATGTGCATTCCTAATTACCACCACTCAATCTACATTTAAATTATTGTTAAATGTTATTAGGAAAAGTGAGGGGAAAAAACTTACTTAATCATTTCAATATTTCCTGTAACATTCTTTTTTAAACTAACATATCCATGGATATAGAACATATGCCTTCCTGCCCCAAAACATTTGATTCATATTTGATATTATTTATTCACTAAGATTGAAGTTTTTTTCTGTAAAACAAATGGATAATTAGCTTATCAGTGCCTCAATGTCCATCATGAACTTCCTTTATCTCCCCTTTTTGTTACATTCTTCAATGTGCAGTTTAATTATTTGTATTCTAATATCTTGCCACTAAGATCTTTGTCTACTGGAACAGTGTCTCATTCAGTATTGTACTCTTGTTTATGGTAATAAGCATGTAGTAGAAATTCAACAAATGAATGCATTTTGAAGGACTTCCCAGGTATTAAATATTTAATCACATTTTCAAACCATGTGGTGTCACATAATGGGTTCAAATATTGTATTCCAAAAATATTTCCATCTTATAACATATCAAAGGTTAGCTGTGTCTCAAACATGCTTCACAATTTTTTCATTTCTTTGCTTATTTTTTTGTAAAAAATAGTTATTGGTCATAAGATAAATCTAAAACAGTTCAAATATAAACAATGATAAGGAACTGATCATTGATATTATCAACTGAGACATTATCAACTGAGAATAAGTTTAGATGTTTTTATTACTTCATGCTTTTATAATTTAATTTTTATTACCTATTCTATCATACATACATATACAAACTATTTAAAATACATGTACTGGTATCATTATATCTCTCTAAAATCAACCATGATTATTAGGCAAAACATAAAAAAAAATTAATTTTGTTAACTGAATCTCATAGATCTTTATTACATTTTTTACATAATTTTAGTGAATTAATTTGTTTTCTGGGCACATGGTGGATTTTACCAATGAAGTTAAACAACTGAATTATTCAACATAAAACTATTCTTAACTTTGCTATGAAATGTAGTACCATTTTTGTTCATCACTGTAGACTATTAATGCTTTATTAAATTACTTAATCAAAAGTAAGAAAAATGTTAAAGTTAAATCAAGAATATTTTTCTTTCTTTGGTGAGTGACTGATAGGTTTTTTTAAAAAATTAATATTCATTCTTGATTTACTCAAAGCTATGTGCATTCCTAATTACCACCACTCAATCTACATTTAAATTATTGTTAAATGTTATTAGGAAAAGTGAGGGGAAAGAACTTACTTAATCATTTCAATATTTCCTGTAACATTCTTTTTTAAACTAACGTATCCATGGATATAGAACATATGCCTTCCTGCCCCAAAACATTTGATTAATATTTGATATTATTTATTCACTAAGATTGAAGTTTTTTTCTGTAAAACAAATGGATAATTAGCTTATCAGTGCCTCAATGTCCATCATGAACTTCCTTTACCTCCCCTTTTTGTAACATTCTTCAATGTGCAGTTTAATTATTTTTATTCTAATATCTTGCCACTAAGATCTTTGTCTACTGGAACAGTGTCTCATTCAGTATTGTACTCTTGTTTATGGTAATGTAGTAGAAATTCAACAAATGAATGCATTTTGAAGGACTTCCTAGGTATTAAATATTTAATCACATTTTCAAACCATGTGGTGTCACATGATGGGTTCAAATATTGTGTTCCAAAAATATTTCCATTTTATAACATATCAAAGGCTTAGCTGTGTCTCAAACATGCTTCACAATTTTTTCATTTCTTTGCTTATTTTTTTGTAAAAAATAGTTATTAGTCATAAGATAAATCTAAAACAGTTCAAATATAAACAATGATAAGGAACTGATCATTGATATTATCAACTGAGATATTATCAGCTGAGAATAGTTTAGATGTTTTTATTACTTCATGCTTTTATAATTTAATTTTTATTTCCTATTCTATCATACACACATATACAAACTGTTTAAAATACATGTACTGATATCATTATATCTCTCTAAAATCAACCATGATTATTAGGCAAAACATAAAAAAAAATTAATTTAGCTGATAACAAAAGGGTGTTACCCTATATTCAAATCTGTATTTTATTATGTATAACTATAGTTTAAAAAGTATACAAAAGCTTCACAGTGAACATTTTTACATAAGATAAACAATCAGGGTTTTCCCCTCCTTTTTTCTAAGATGTTATTTAATTTTCAATCAAGTGTCTAAATAATAAAAAAAAAAATTAGCTAGCATTTTATTCATTCTCTTGATTAATTTTTTAGTGGTTCAATTTTAACACTTCTCATCATATGACAGATATCCTAAACTTAGAAGTACAATTTCTTTACTAATAATTGTAGCTAAATAATTCTAAATAATTTTAGGGTCACTATGTGTTTTAGTATTTTTAAAAAATCTTTACAAAATAAAAGAGGATTTATATTTTTCTCGGAAACAAAACCATTGTGAAATGATATGAGTACACTCCAATTTGAGAATTATGTACAATATAGTGATATCCTGCCCTGTTTGGTATGTTTCATTAATTGGAAGCAAATATCTATCAGGAACTTATCACGCAGCCCATAGCTCAACTTTTCCAAGAACACTGTCGCTCAATATTTTTTCAAGAAATATATTGTATTTTCGTCATTATTGTAGGTCTTCTATGGTTCATATCTACTGGTTCATACCTACCTTTGCCATTTTTTCCATGAATACAAAAAACCTCATGTCTGTGAAACATAATTTTGCAACACAATTAAAAGATTGAAGTAAAGAAAATATTGTGCACACAGCCTGTATAGCAAATATAAAGTGATTATATTTTATAAAGTGAATGAGAAATTTTAAAATCTAAATTATCTCTACATCCACCATTTGCAGTATCCACAACTATTAAAGACAATCATTTTCTCTCAGCAAAAAGTCCCATTTGATCGCTGTTCTAACAGCAGGGTTTCTGCCTTCTGGAGTTCCATACTATCACTTCATGCTTTTGAAAACCTCTGAATCAGAAGTTGACCTTACTGTAAACTCACAAGGAAGAGAAACAACAGTGGCCAGCACCTCCAGTGTTGACAGTAGGTGGTTTCTAGCTTGTGTCTCTCATTTCTCTGCTTCTTTAGAATTTCTTTTGCTCAATACTAGTTTCTTTATGTTCCATGCTTCCAAGTATCACTCTATATTGTAACCTTGCATCCATTCTATTATGGTAAGTTTCAATCAATCATTCAATAATTATTAAGTAAATTTCTGCCAAATGTGATGTATTGTTCTGGATACGTGAGATATAGTAAATAGGACAACTAAGATATCATAGAGTTTATCCTCTTGCTATAGTTGAATACAATTTCAATGTGTTGAAAAGCTTACAAAACATGCAGTTACAGATTATTTTTTGAAAGCATTTAATAAAACTTACCAAAATGCATGCAGTAGAGTAGGCACTGAAGTTATAAATATTAAAACCATATTTATTTGCATTTAAATTGTTGACAGTTTATTGGCCAGATGATAAAATGTGAAGCATAATAGTGCGATATTAATGGGTTTGGAGGTTCTAGACTCAAATGCTATGCTTAACTCCAAACGCTGTTACTGAACTGGTTCTTGAGACAATTTACTTAACTCTCATCAATGACCACAATATTAAAAATAATAATGAGAATGATGACAGTAGCAATGGTGTTTAACTCATTAGATTACTGTGAAGGTAAAATACATCATAAAAATTTTGCATATGGTCTTGCACATAAAATATGCTTAATAAATATATTTTTGGGCCGGCCCGGTGGCGCACTGCTACAGTGCACCGCTTGAGGGTTCGGATCCCACATGCAGACCGGCCGCTCACTGGCTGAGCGAGGTGCGAGCGCAACACCAAGGGTTGCAATTCCATTGCCGGTCCCGGTCCGGTACGGGCGCCACACTGAGGGTTGCGATCCGTTGTCGGTCACGAAAAAAAAGACAAAAAGGAAAAAATAAATAAATAAATAAATAAATATATTTTTGTTAAAATAATATTGTAAATATGTTATAATAGCACATATTCAAAATAGTGTGGGAGAACTGGTGTAAAATTAACTTCTGTCTGAGCAGGAAATGTCAAGTTTAATAACTGAATTTAGCATCAATTACATTTTTCTCTATGAACTTCAGTTTTCTCACTATAAAGTGGTGATACTTTTCTATCATAGTTAGCTGAAAGTTTGAATAAAAGAGCTATGTAAAAGTGGAAAGTAAACTCTAAACAAAATATAAATATATAGTGTCATTGATAAACTTTGTTAAAATTAGTATCAAACACGAAGGGGCATTTAAAAGTGAGTTGCTTCACCTTTAGTGTT
>NW_007737935.1:35410-36416 GCF_000696425.1 Galeopterus variegatus | reverse complement strand
GTTAAAATTAGTATCAAACACGAAGGGGCATTTAAAAGTGAGTTGCTTCACCTTTAGTGTTTACTTTGCCAATTATACGATATTATAAATTTTATGAAATAGCTGTAAAAAAGTAGGAAGATAGAAATATTGGTGTCAAGAGCTTAAAATAAAAGAAGGAATTTCCACAATGTCAAATATTGTATTTAATAAACTATGGTACATGCCTCTCTGAACACCAAACCTCACTTCTAAAAGTGAAGTAATGTGACCTCATTTGATTGATTTGATCAGTGAGGCTTACAATGAGATGATCTACTCTGAACATCGAGTAAAATGCTTGCCTCATAGCAGACACTATAAATGTCATACCTTCTTTTATTCATTGTTTATAGCATCATGTTGAGCAGGGAAAAAGAATGACTGGGATGAGAAAGTTGCTTCACAGAACTACTTGATTTCCGTTCTCAATACATTACTGTATTTCCAATATTGAAAGTGCCTTTATCTATGAAGAAGAATTATTTTCCCAATACAAGGTAAAACTCTCATAAATTTTGTTCATTTTCCATAAAGTCAAAAACAGAAAGAGAGAGAGTGGCCTTCATACAAGGTAAAACTCTCATAAATTTTGTTCATTTTCCATAAAGTCAAAAACAGAAAGAGAGTGGCCTTAAATTTTGTTCATTTTCCATAAAGTCAAAAACAGAAAGAGAGAGAGTGGCCTTCAGGGGGTATGATCAGCTTTATGTAAGAAAATATTGCCATTGAAACAACTATTCACAAGCTAATATACCCCCAAGTTAATTCCCAGAATAAAATACCTCATTTGTCTAGAAGCATAGGGTTGAGTCTGTTATTTTCGGACAAACTGAATTTTTCCTAAAATTGAGGAAACATCATAAAAATGTTATTACTATATGTAGTTAAAATTTGTTAGTTGTATCACAATATAGCTAGAGCTTATAAATATTTATGTTTTTGAATTTCTCTATCTTATAAAAGTGATCAATCCACATAAAGTAAT